>NC_135559.1:12761258-12998758 GCF_964340395.1 Glandiceps talaboti
AATCTGTAGATTAGAAAACACATCAAATTTGAGTTTATAGAGTCGACACTTGAGACATTGTGTTTCATTCAATTTATACCTACATACCTGGAATATTGTTCATGAATGTACAACTACCAACATCAGGCTGTTGATGAGCGCAACCTGTTAACAAACAGGGAAAGTAAACAACTGAATTGGATTTATAACACTTGGTACAGCTTGTTGGAAATACAGAGACTTGTATTACATTCCATCATTTGATAAGAACAGTTTTATGGCCACTTTACTTAATAGTTCATGTTCATAAACACATTTCCAGTTCCCTTCTCATTTCATGTACACATAAAGAGGTCACAAAACTGTTCTTATCAAACTATGAAATGTAATACAAGTCTCTGCTGTTCCAACCTGCTGAGCCAATTCAGTTGTTTATCCCCCACCCCCATTTGTAACAGCTTCTGTTTGTTCCTTAAACAATTTCTGAGTACACCAAAAATTACACCAAGGAATCATTAATTTTGTTTATCTATAAAACAACAGTTTTTTACAATTTGATTTTAAAACTGTGAGTTGACCGACTGTGATATTTTATAATTATATAAGATGACCACAATGGAAATAAGTAGTTAAAACTTGTTTGTGTCATCCTCAGCAAAGGTATTCAGTGATGATCAATCTAATCAAATCAACAGATACTCACATCGGTTGTGCCATCTCTGAAGCTAAAACTGTACCATCACCACGTCCAATTTCTTCAACTTCGTCATCATCATCGTCATCATCTTCATCAATTATTGGATCTCCGCCTCCCATTGCAGTCAACTGTGCTGCTAGAGCTACAAGATCCTGTGTTGTAAATGAAAGTGAAACATATCCAGAAATCAGTCTCTAGTTTTTTTAATATTCAGACATTGAAGCCCACTGATTGTAGACCTCATTACCCTGGAAGTTCAGCCTTCGGTTTTCTAAGATAGACTATAGTTGCCATGGATACACAATGTGTTCTAGGATATACCTGAATGGGGATGGGATGGGTAACGGAAATTATGTGTCTTTGTAATTATGTGAAGTCATAACTGTTATGATGCTCTGTTAAGATGGCCATTCCAACAGAAGGTGACATTCAAGTGATTAGTGACAAAACTAAACTATTGTTGCAACCATAGACAGTGGAGGTCTCCCCTCCACTGTTTATGTTGCAACATGTGACATTTAAGGTAATTAACATGGATGACAAATGTTTCACCGTCAAGTGCGCCACCTAGTGTTGCAATATTGCAGATTACACGTAGTGATACACCAAGCTAGCTCAATCCCAAACTGCACACTCAATAGGCTATGACCTTTAACCCTTCAAAATCACTACTCTGTCACTAGAGGGCACTGTATATTGCAAAAGTCTATTTTACCTGTGGATTCCTGACTGGTGGTTGGTATGGTGGAGGATTTGCAGGCCTGCTTGGTTGTACTGCCCTCTCTGGCTGAGGAAGTTCAATAGCTTGACTGTACCTTGCTTGTTGTGGTGCTGTGGTGGGGAAAAAAGGGAAAACTTGTAAGATTGATATAAATGTTCGCAAATCAAAATATCTGTGCTTGTTACTGTGGTTGTCACATGCGTACTGTAAAAATAGAACAGACATGTAATGAAAGAATGAAAGAACAGTTGTGGTGATGGAGAAGAAAAGACTAATTTTGCATCAAAATTCAACATTTTATAAAACTTAAAAAAAATTGATTTCATTTTTCTGTGGAGTGAAAACAAATTTATTTGAAATATTTACGTTCCGAGTTCAGAATTAATACAAAATATAATTCCAGAGCAATGAAACGGCATTTCTGGTTCAATTTGTTTCAGTTTTGTGTCAAAATTTGATCACTGTATTATCAAATATACGTTTTTAGTTTTGTTCATCTTTTATGCTAACTGTATCTCCATCAGGCACAATGACATTGTGTTGACTAAATAACCAAACACAACAACAGAACTGTCACAGGAAACAATCTGAAGATGAAAGAAAGATAGAAAGAAAGAGGATAGATAAGAGAAAGATATGAAATGTCTGGTCTTGTCTTGGGGCAGACTGTCAACAGTCTCAAGATGGTAGAAAATCACTTGGTGTCCATAAAATATGTAAATTAGTCTATACTGACAATTTCTACTCACAGAACGCTAACAATTTTTGGAGGTGATTTTGAATCACAAATTTTTCTATACTGGTATTTCTATTCATCATCAGATAATACAGAATGCATATGAATCATTTCATGAGCTTACAATATACATATCTCCTTTTCTCTTAAAGTTGTTTGTGTCAAATGCAAGGTTTTTTCATAGTTGTTGAGTTAAAAGAACTCTCATATTGTTCTAACTAATAATCTTAACCAATATTTTGTAAACAGCAAAAAAAAAAATTATTTAGAAAAAAAATTCAGCAGAAAATTCTATTGCAACTAAATGCTATGGATTATCAGCAGTTCATAATTGCCATGGCAACCTAGCATTTTGTGAATTACTTTGCATTTTTTGGCACCTTAGAATTTCAATTGTTGCTCTGGCGGCCTATTTTAAATCTTGATAATGCATATTTGTCACATCAAAAGAAAATGCATGTAAATTTTATTTTGTGTATAGATATTATGGTAATTTCGTTCACAGCTGCTTTTTGATTGCGTAAAAAAGAAAAAGGGTATGTTGGTGTATGTAGTGTGATATGGTGGAATTTGCAGTGTTATATAGTTGGGGGGGGGGGGGGGGTTGATATGGTGTAAGATTGTGTGATATCATGTATATAGTGTGTGATATGGTGGAATTTGTGTGTTATATAATTTAGGGTGGTTTGATATGGTGTTAGGTTGTGTGATATGGTGTACATAGTGTGATATGGTAGAATTTGCAGTGTTATATAGTTTAGGGTGGTTTGATATGGTGTTAGGTTGTGTGATATGGTGTATGTAATGTGATATGGTGGAATTTGCAGTGTTATATAGTTTAGAGTGGTTTAATATGGTATAAGATTGTGTGATATGGTGTATGTAATGTGATATGGTGGAATTTGCAGTGTTATATAGTTTAGGGTGGTTTGATATGGTGTTAGGTTGTGTGATATGGTGTATGTAATGTGATATGGTGGAATTTGCAGTGTTATATAGTTTAGAGTGTTTTAATACGGTATAAGATTGTGTGATACGGTGTATGTAGTGTGTGATATGGTGGCATTAGCAACGTTACATACTTTGGGGTGGTTTGATATGGTGCAAGGTTGTATTTTATGATAATGTGTAAGAACATGTGATATGGTATATGTAGTGTGATATGGTGGAATATGCAGTGTTATATACTTTGGGGTGATTAGATATGGTGTTAGGTTGTGTGATATGGTGTATGTAGTGTGTGATATGGTGGAATTAGCAATGTTACATACTTTGGGGTGGTTTGATATGGTGTTAGGTTGTGTGATATGGTAATGTGTAAGATAGTGTGATATGGTGTATGTAGTGTGATATGGTGGTTCCTGTAATGTGATTTGCACTACTGTGTAATATAGTGTTGTGCATCATATTGTAGTGAGGACTTGGGGACTTTGGAGTCAGTATATTTGGTTTTATGGTACAGTAGTGAGTAAATCAGTATATCATGGTGTTGATGTGTAGTGTGACAACAGTCAAGTGTCATTTCACAGTAATATAGTGTACTGTAACGTAGTGTAGTGTGTCATGTGGCAGGCAATGGCACATTTGTTGTGTTTGCTTGCAATATACTCTCAAATGATTACACTATGTGTTGATATGTTGCCAAGTGGCATTGTTATTGTTATGCATTGTAAACATTGGGTTGGCTTTCATAATGCAATGAAAGTCGCCTCCTCAATGGGATTATTTCTTCACCACTGTTATCGTATGTAGTATTAATAGACACACAGTTACGCTATATATCAATCATCTCGAGTAGCACGGCAATCTATTAAAAGTTGTTCACATTCTTGTTATTCGGAATAGCTCGTGCAGTGTGAGGGAGCGGCGATGCACATAGCCATGCAACGCAAGCAGTCTAATGACCCATGCATCAATTGCGCTAGTCCCGAAACATGCATTGCGAAAGCTGTTCTGTTTTTTAACAGAGTTCTTTATTTATTTAAAGCGTTATGGTAAATACATTACAGAGAAGAAATAGACTAGTAATGCCCGAAAGCGACAACAACTGTAACGTTTACTGACTGAAGATATTACGGACAACATGAAATGGAAATGTATGAATGCATGGAAGTGCTCGGAATCGACCCACTCCAACTTACCCGATACCTGAGTCACAACAAGCTGCTGTGGTTTTAACGCCTGCTGTACTTGTACGAGATGACGCACTTGAGGAGGTGTGAAACGGTTTTCTGTGTACATAACGTATATACACATTTATACACTCGAGTCGAAATTGAAAAAGGTGAGATTTGATAGGCTAGTTTCAAATGTATATTTTTACATGATGTTAGCAATGCTATGATTGGTAGTTAGGAGCTCATTAATTCTGAGCATGTGCAATGAGCTCTACACTAGATATGCAAATGAGCTTTCTGCACATGCTCAGTTGCATGAAAGGGAAGGAGGTGCATGAATGGAGACACTGATGTTGTTGTTAGTAAAACTGCGTGTGAGTGTTAGCAATAGAAAGATACCAGAAACAATTAAATGTTTCTGAGAGCACAGGCCTGGAAAAGACAGATTAATCAGAAAGCTGGAAGAAAAGAAATTTGTGATAAACAAACAACGTATTCATCAACATTTCACCTTCAGACACACTTATTCTGGGCGCCCAGACACATACACACACATTCATTAAAGACTCGCGAAAATATTTCACAGATTTTTTATAAGCATTGCCAATATGGGACATTCCATTATGGCAAGAGGTAAGGTAGCATTCTACTGCAGCACACTGCTCTATACTTACCAATAGCTTGTGATAGCTTTATATCCCTCTGTATATGTGGGGGAGGATACGGTTGAGGTGGCGGTTGAAAATGTTGCACTCTTGGTGGCTGGGGGATTTGTAGAGGAGGCCTTGTGGGTGGCTGTATAGGAATTGGTCTCAGCTGCTGTGGAGGTACGTACTTAGAAGCACTTGGACCGTCTTGGAGGTGTCTTGACCTAGCTTCCTGGGCTTGAAGCTGTTGGAAATTTCTCCTTAGTGTGGACTCCCCGGGAGCTTGTACAATAGAACTATTGGAGAAAACAATCATAAATTGTTATGAAATTTCATTGTATTGCTCACTAAATATGTGTACGAACTAGATAACTAGAGAGCAGTTAAAAGCATTGTGCCTTACTACTCGATTTGACAGGCCACAGACACACAACAATTTCTCATGACACACAAATTTGGTATTCCCATATTCTAATTTCTTATCATTTTGATCCACATAAAAAACTGTTCACCTTTCCTTTGATAACTGACTGATGGAACAACATTGCAAGGTGTGAAAGGAAATCTATGACGCATTCTAGGAAATTTCAAGATGGCGGACCATGTACACGCAGATGTCAGGAACAGTTCATTTTATACAACACTATGTCTTTATTTATGGTGAAAACTTCTGAACAGAACTCCTCAACAGTAATAGTAGTTTGTAATCAGTGACTTGAATAGGAATAAAACAATGATTATCGATTTTGAGTTTGAGTAAACCGCCATTTTTGAAAAATGATAATTTTACTAAAAGTTAACCGCCATTTTGTAATACATACCTAGGTTCACCTTGATCTGCTATTTCGTCCTCATCTTCACCTTCACTGCTGTGATATTCATAATCTGTGTTAGCAGCATCATCAACTGAAAAATACCAACATAAATAGTAGTCATATCTCTGTATTTGTTTAATTCCTCACATTCGGGTTATCAGAGAAAAAAACAAAAGATTGTAGCATTTGGCCACTAGGGGTATAATTAATTAGACAGCAGAATTTGGATTTGCTAAAATCACACGTCCAGTCGTCAAACAGACAAACCTCGTTTTCGATACAAATGCTTTGACCACACACAGGAGGTCTTCTTCAGGATGTGAAATAACATAAACTGATCAAAAAATTGATTTTGGTGAGAAGAGTGTTGGACACAATAACTTAGTACTGTTAAACTTTTTTTTTTTTTTTAATTTATTAATTTTTTTTTTTTTTTTTTTTTTGTGCTGGGAATTCCTCCTAGTGATATTCTGTTATGCAGACAAACTTTGGAAATCACCCTTTCCGAACATTTTATGCCAATATCGTTAATATCGATTCAACTAATTCTAGTAATACTTCTTCTGTATCGATCAAGTTTCAGGAACCCACAACATTATTTTACACCCAATTTAGTTTCCTACATCTTGTACTACAATCTTGAGATTTAATCAGTCTTTTACCTCTCTTTTTCTTGGTTCTATCGATGTGATCTTTAAGCTGTATTCGGACTTGTCTTTCCGTCGGCTGGTCTTTAATAAACGGATGTCTTAGCAAGCCCTCTGTGTTCGGTCTCTTGGTGTAGTCCTTCACTAAACACTGGTCAATAAAGTTGTGAAATTTCTTATTCCTGCAAATAAGTTGGGCAAAGAGGTAGAACAAGATTAGGTCAAAGGTCAAATGTCAGAAAATTTTTGCTGTGAAAGATCACTGCAAGGGTATGAAGTCAAAGGTCAGTCAAGGGTCATCTACCGCAACAGACTGAAAGAGTAAAGTTCCTCACTGCTTGTATGTTATTACCTTTATAATTCATTTGTGACAAATATGAATACTTTTTTGGTCATAAGATGACTTAGTGTCAAGTGATAACTTTTTGTATTTATAGAATATTTAAAAACTTTCTGTAATTTTCTTTAATAATTATGTCAACACAACCACAAAACAAGCATCACAAATATTTTGACGTTTCATACCATTTCTTGGACTTTAACCTTGGAGGTGGGTTCCTTGGAATTAAGAATAGCGCCCTCATGGGGTGCATGTCACACAGAGCTGCAAGAGACAGATATTGGATTAGTGTTAAATTTTTGTTACCGAGAGCTTTCTTTACATTTTTGGTGACAAAGAGATAATATACAATTATTAAGATTTGTTTAGTGAAATGATAATCTGTTTAATCTGTGGATGAACAGTTAACACCTGGTTTTGAGTCACATGACAATCGTTTGTCAAAAAAAAAATTATTTAAAATTTGCATATTGGCAAACACCTGGGTTGCATCTTTCATAAATAGGGGAGTACATATTGAAACATTGGCATGATACTAGTAAGAAGTAATTTGCTAAAGTACTAAAAACTAGTTACAAATCTAGATTTTTTGAAAATTGTGATGAAAAAATGTCAAATTCCTTACGTGGTGCTCCTTCTGCCATTTCTAATGCTGAGATGCCAAGTGACCAAATGTCACTTCTATAGTCATACGTCGCAGCTGGGTCTTCGTCACACGCAATGACCTCAGGTGCCATCCAATATGGCGTACCAATGAATGTGTTTCTTCTACCAATAGTTTTGTCTAACTGTGCACTAACGCCAAAGTCAACTATGAAAGTAAATTTGCATATAGTTAATATATTTGCATAAATACACCTGGTGCCTTGAAAATTAGCATCATGAATGAACTATTTGCATAGGTACATTTGTATTGCTTGAAATTAGCATACTGTGGACTAATTATGTCGGTAAATAAATTAATTAACTAAATTTACATGATTAACTTACCTAGTTTGACTTCAGCATTTTCTGTTAATAATACATTCTGGCCTTTGATATCTCTGTGTATTACATGTTTTGCATGTAAATGACTTAAACCCTGGAACAAAGATAACAAATTTGTTATTAATCTGAAGTCATGTCAAAGGTTTGTTGCATTGCGTATAATACCCTACACATGACGTGTGAAGTGCGCTTCACTTTGATGAATGCCGCTAGAAAAGTAGGGTTTATGGTAGGACACGTCAAAATATAAACCTAGATATTTTTTGGTTCTGAAAATTTTGCGATTTTACAGTCTTCAGCTAGTTCTCAAAGACTACTTTTTACTAATTACCAGACTGTTAGATTGTGTTCATGTTCAAGAAGGCATTTTAGTCACTACATATTTTTTTACTAATTACCAGACTAGTACATTGTGTTCATGTACAAGAAGGCATTTTAGTCACTACATATTTTTTTACTAATTACCAGACTGGTACATTGTGTTCATGTACAAGAAGGCATTTTAGTCACTACTTATTTTTACTAATTACCAGACTGGTACATTGTGTTCATGTTCAAGAAGGCATTTTAGTCACTACATATTTTTTTTACTAATTACCAGACTGGTACATTGTGTTCATGTACAAGAAGGCATTTTAGTCACTACTTATTTTTACTAATTACCAGACTGGTACATTGTGTTCATGTACAAGAAGGCATTTTAGTCACTTGCATTTTTGCATTTTTGTTTCCTAGCGAAATTAGCAAAAATAAGCCTTTAGTGAAATTTCCTGGTTTCCAGTATCCTGGATAGGCCAATATTCATGTTTTCAGCTCAAACTTGACCCACATTATATATGTTTTACAAAAGAAACAAGTTTTTACCCGAAGGATTTCTCTGGAAATGTAAGCAATCCATTCTTCTTTTAGGGTATTTCCCTTGGTAGCTTTTACCAAATCAGTGACAGACCCTGCACCACAATACTCCATAACAAGCTGTAAGAAAAATACAAAAATACTTTGATTTTTAATACTTTTGCAAAAAAAAATTGTTTGGTTCCGGTTATTCAACCCAATCTTATTTTCACTGCCAATCCTTAACTTTTTTTTTTTTTACATATTTGAGAAAAAAATAATAAAATCGCTAAAATTGTGAAGTCTCGTAAGAAATAGTGGATGCAGAAACTGACATCAACTTAAAAAGACAATATAAAACTGTTCTTCCAATCTATAATGGCTGTACATCTGATGGGAAGAAACCAATAACACAGAGACCATATGAAAAACAATGGAAAATATAACTACCTGAACTAGAGCCACACATGAAAAGAAAAATTCAAAAAATCTACCTACCCCACCTATTCTAAAATTGATCGTAATCGGAACCATACAATTATTTTTTTAGGCCTAAAGTCTTACAAAAATTCCAAAATAGGTTATACGAGAGTGTTCTGTTATGTCTGTATGCTGATAATGCATACTGTGTACTATCTTATCTCTGTAATCTACAAGATACATTGTCAAACTTAGCACAGAGAAAAAATATATTAATATACATAACAGCCCCAGTACAGGAATACGTGCATGATTATAATCATGAGGTCATTCACCTCTATGAGGAAAGTAGATACAATTCCAATCTGAAGTTACAAACATCCACATCAGTGACTATATTAATTTTATTACATATCAAGTAATCATTGTATGATTTCATAATTACAATTTTCATCTCATTAGATTGCCTAAATATTAGTATGGTATAAGAGGATGTGACAATAATAAATTTTTGTTGACTGCGTCAGTGAAACATAATATTTGAAGTGTCACTTACACTTCGTAGATGTATGGATAGATTCCTATTAATTAATGTTATACTGATGGTAATGTGACTTACCCAGAGTTGGTCGTCATGACCACCACGTAAACCTTTCTTGATAAACGCACCATAGTATGTGGCAATGTTTCTGTGATGTGAGTACTGAAATGTAAATACAAATATCGGTGATGAAGCATATCAATTTTCTGAGCACATCTTTACTTTGAACATTTTTCTAACTCTCCAAACAAAAAGAGTTTGGCTTGTTTTTCATTTCTATTTAAGAAGTTGTATATATGATGGTTTGTGTGTGTGTGTGTGTGTGTGTGTGTGTGTGTGTGTGTGTACAGTATGTATGTATGTATGTATGTATGTATGTATGTATGTATGTATGTATGTATGTATGTTTGTGTGTGTGTGTGTGTGTGTGTGTGTGTGTGTGTGTGTGTGTATGTATGTATGTATGTATGCATGCATGTATGTATGTATGTATGTATGTGTAGGTGTGTGTGTCCTCTGCTTATCCATGTATTCTATACTGTGTATGTACAATGCTATGTTTCAATATTCCGTGCAGTCTGTGCCGATAAAAATATGAAATTTACAAATGTTACTCATATACCACTGATCATGCTTGACTGGTTTTATGACAAATATAATATTGCAACAATTGTAAATATTACTTGCAATTGTTGGAATAGTTTGGAAATCAAATATTGATATTGTAAACACTGTAAATTAATAAATACTTTGTAGTTCATAAAATATAAATATTGTACCCTCTCACCTTTTTTAAAACATTAATTTCCAATTTTATTTCTTCCTCTTCTTCCTACAAAAAATAATATTAAAAGAGAAAATGTTACAAAACAAGAAGCATGTGGGAGACACAAATTTCATTTCTTGAATATAGATGTAGATCTTATTATCACTGTGTATGATGAACACAGCAATATCGCAATGAAGTTTTCAATGCGGAAAAATAATACAAATTTTTGACATAACGCTCCTACATAGTGCCAAAAATGATTTCATATTAACACCCCTGGCACATACCTATAGTGGCACAACAGAGCATATTGTGGTCTCTGTAAGTGTTTATCCTCTGTCAATTAAGGATATGGTGGGGGGGGGGGGGGAGGTGTTGAGCGTGTGAACTAATGTTGAGCCATAGAATGCCTGGAGGGTTGACAGTGATGTGTCACAGGTTATTCATTTTGTCACGAGGTCATCTCCAACTCTGCATCATTAAATCAACACTGTTGTAATTTGGTAGTCTAGTCACGGTTTTGTATGACAGTAATATGAAGTATTAATTTCAAACAAATATTAATCATACTCTAAACTCAGAGGAAACAAAGATGTTAAGCTTTAACTCGGTATGTTTCTAGCTTAAAGTAAAACAGTGTACAGTTGTGTATATATTTTGGGGGCATTTAAAAACACTAAATTACTATATTTACACTAGTCTGGATACCAAAGTGGTCACTAAACCAGGAGTGGAGGTGTAAATCGTAACGATACCGTATAGGGACTAGACTAGATTTACTTTAAATTTCAAAAAAAGAAATCATGGTATATTTCAGATTTATCTGTTTCCTTGTACATATTTGCCTTTCTTTCACTTCAATGTGTGATGAGTAATGTCATGGTGAAAACATAGTGGTTGTCAGTCATTTGTACACATCTAGGCGTGGGTCCCCCTTCACAATGTCATGGTGAAAACATAGTGGTTGTCAGTCATTTGTACACATCTAGGGGTGGGTCCCCCTTCCCAATGCCATGTTTATTCCAGCAAAAAGGGACGGAAAGAGGAACAAATCGGTGCAAGAGAGCAGATCAAACAAAGATATACCTTGGGATTATACATAATGCTTGAGAAAACCACAGAATCTTAGTCTCAAATTCTTTGTCTGTTGCAGAGGCACTGACAAGATTTAGTATAGAATTTTGTAAGCGTCCAAAAACATATGAGCAATGGACGATGCACAGCGCATGACCATTGCACTTCAATAATAAGTGACTAGTAATTGTGGGTCGCCATTCTCAACATAACTATTTTACAGACAACACAAGGTCGGATTTCAAAAACTTCCGAAATTCTATTCCTCTGTTGACTGTAAATTCATAAATGATTTATTTATGTTTATTTTCCGTCTTTCACCAGTTTCCATTAAATGATTACTACAGATTGTTAGGATTTGTCATCAGATATAAAAATGTCAACAGAAATTAACTCAACGTTCCACGAGACTTAAAACACAGACCAAACACAAACATAACCTGTCCTTAGCATATATACAGTTCATGGCTAGTCTTTTATATGTAGGCCACATAAAATTATTTATGTGTTTACCTACGGCCACATAAATTGATTTTTGTGGTTCACAATTATACTTCCATGTTTTTTATAACTTTACAATCACATAAATTAATGTACGTGGTTATAAATATTCACAAGTTTCATTTCGTAATTCATGTTAATTAAACCAGAAATTTCTAATTTTCAAGGATTTGTGTAAAATTTAAAAATTTAAAGTATTTTTTCGTCACAATACTTTTTGTGTTTAAACACCTCAAATTGATTTGTTCTGAAGGCAAAATACAGATGTTGTCATGTTCACACACCATAATTTTGACCACAATTTATACATTTTTTCATTGAAACATTTCCCTGCTGCTAAATGATTGGAACAAATGAAGGCTATGCTAACATGGGATAACTTTGGTATATGATCTGTGTCTGGTACAGAAATTCAGTGTGAATGGAGTCCCAAATCCACCTTATTAGTTTTACTACTTTATTTCACCTCAGAGTGAAACTCATATTTGTAGTCTGAACATAGAAATAGTCAACCACTTGTATGTGTAACCTACTTTAGTCAGTAAAATCCAAATATTGATTTTCAGTCTGCTGACCTCATGACATTTTGCACTTCTACAACAAAAAACACTTCACCCATCACATTTTTTTTTCTTCTTCAAATATATGTTTTCTAACAAAAATGTTCAAAATGGTTTTCCTTCACAGGAAATTTGGCCTGTAAATTTATAGCAACTCAAAATACCAAAATTATGACTTGTGTAAATAAGTAATACAGTGTGTTTTGTGGCAATTTTCTGTATTTTAATTTAGCTAAACCCTTCTAATTCATATAGACACATTTGATCAAAACATTAAATATTCATAAATTGAACAATTCAAAAAAAAATTGTCCATTCATAAATGTAGTAACAGCAGAACTGAGAATATCTTTGCGGTAGGTAAAGGAAACGCAATGAAACATGAAATGATGTCTGAAATTATAACACCATTTTGTTGACTTATTCAATGAAGCATTTTGGCCATCAATGTCTTTATGGGTTTATTTTACAATATTCACACATGAGGAGTTTTCTTTAATTGGAACCCTACGGTAAGAGAGTTCAACATATCAAAGCTGTGAATCATGTATTAAAACATCACAACAATGAAGACCATCCAGGGCTCGAAATTCGTTTTTTTTCATGGTAGCCCAGGTGGGCTACCATCATTTAAATTTGGTAGCCCTAGAGCAGTGATTGGTAGCCCATATGCATGCATTCCTAAATTAACGGTGTTTGTATATATATGTAAATATATGATGTATTGAATTCGACGCGTTATGTTTGCCATAAGCAATTTTTTGCATGTATGTGTCTGGGGACGTGTCATAAAGAGGGGACATGTGAGGCTTACTGTTAGCAAACAACGTACGGTTATTATTGCAATGAAGAATAAGACATCTAGTCCCACTTCTTACTAGTAACTATTAGCTAAATCTCTTGGTGCAGTGAGACCTGTAAAATTTGAATATGATTCAACGTATGGAAAACGTATAAACAGTTTCATAAGCCCCATGGCCATTTCCTGATGTGGAGACTACGTCTTGGGTAGTTTAGAAACTATGTGCTGTTATCATTATCTATCCACGTGATTGGTTACTTATTAACAGACGGGTTAGACAGGTTTTGTATCAATACATGACGGCCATTACGGCAAAGGCCCAGCTTCCATTCATGGGCGAAGAGATAATCAAACAGAGTCTAAGACCACATCGGCAGACGGTCCATGCTGAAAACTTCACTCAGATAAATTCAAACCATCACGTCACCATTTCATTCTCACTAAAACTTCAACTGTGGACTTTCGTTTGGTAGCCCATCAGCAGTCTTTTCGGGCGACTGCTCATCCGGTGATGAGGTTGTTGTTGATTTTTTTCGAAAGTAATTTAAGAGACTCATTGTGCCAGACGAAACATCAGTTTTGATATTAGCGGCGGGCCTGTACGGCTGTGATAAATAGGCGCAATTTTATCAAACATGAACACTGAATGTAGCAACTTTTATTAAAAACTTATTGTTACATTTCATGCAAGTTACGTTGTCACAGTGAATGCATGCTAGTAACCAGCTGGTATGTTCGTCCGTACAACACACACGCGGCCGTGCATGCGTGTGGTAGGTCATGGACTGTGTTGCCATGGTTGTATTGTTGACAATTTTGTTACATTTTATATAATTTTTAAGACCACGTACGTACACATTGGTAAGACGCGTTGACGTTCGATGTTCAGCGGGAACGTATTGTGTTGGTTATATTAGCGACACGACGAAGGCCTGACATGTCAGCTTACTGTTTACGTCGGTAGCCCAAGTGGGCTACCAAATACGAAAAGTAGTAGCCCCGTGTCAACATTTGGTAGCCAAATGACACGGGGCTACCGTTAATTTCGAGCCCTGCCATCCACTAACAGCAAATGACAACAAACAGCGCCCTCTACGGATGGTTGTCACTTGCGAAGTATAGCGCCCTCTAGTGGCCATTTACAAAAATGTTTATAAACTGTGATTGAATGCCTCAGGCATAGTATAAATTTTTTTGAAAAAAACAATCACGATATTGAAAACCAGATATATGTCACAAGGTTGTAACCTTTACTAGAAATATAAAACTTCAAAAGGAAGGAAACTGCCATCTTTTTTCCCCCGACTATCTGTGTATGTTTTCACCTTGTAGCAATACATGTTCTTAAATGTCTCTGTTCATTCAGGCGTCACTTTACCAATCCCTAAGGAAATCAACTGTAAGTAGACAGATTACCAGCTTTCCTTGGCCTTTTTCTTACTGTGAATTATTAGCTACAAGTACGTTCTGTGAGGCACAGTGCTGTGTGTGATAAATAGTGTATACTGAGCAGCTGTAGAGGAGAAAATATACCATTATTTACAATTAACAGCTCAGTTTTGACAAAATGTACAAGAACCACAAATTTCCAGTATAGCTTCTTGATACTTTTAGTTTTTAGTTTTTACCATAAAATGTGATAGGTCAGAGGTCATTGGTAATTAGCATAACAAAGGAATATATTGCTTTTTTCAACTTTTTTTTCATGAAATTATCCAAGGGAACTTACTACATGTATTCTATGGTGGTTGAATTTTCTCTACATGGCACACATTTTTGGAGCTAAATGCAGGGCTCGGAATTAACAGTAGTCCCATGTCCACAGACTACCAATTCTTGTCATGGGGACTACCATAATTTGCAGCTAGTAGCCCACTCTGGCCAATACTGATCATGTGATGATTTAAAGGATGGAATATTTATGGACGTAGAGTATTTTAATAACAAACATATTTTCAGTCTAGGAATATAGGACTATAGGTCACCATCCTTGGGCTCCCACCTTCTGAAATTGGTATAGCCCACTAGGACTACCAAAGAAAACAGTTCATTTCAAGCCCTCAAATGTATCAGCTAAAAGATCACAAAATAGATAAAAATATACAAAATCTAATTTTCTTAGTACAACTTCAACATTTTCATTTTAACTAAAATTTGGTTCTAAAATCTTAGAAAATGTACTGATTCTGTTGTTTTTTTCTTTTCTTTTTTTTTGAACAGTTGACTAAAAATATCTACTCTGGGATGATTATATAATAGTTTGATGTGACTACTACACCAAAGACAAATGTCTGCAGCTGTTTGTCAAGTTACGTAACATAAATAGATAAACTAAAGAACAGAGAAGTCTGGAAACTTCACTACCGGTACCACACAGTTTGGAATAATGCCACAACACCCTCACTACCTCTGACTACGTAACATCGTTTACTGTTGTAGCTGTAATAATTTCAACCAGTAAGTTCCCAGCAACAGAATCAAGGTCTGGTTGGGTCATAGGTCAAGTAGCATTGGGTTGCCAAGGATTGACGCAATAAATATTGTATATAATATTTACTGTTGACATTCTGTATGTTCTTATTATTCTTAGCCCTTTTATCATGTCAAAGTAAAGATAGGTTAACTTTGTCAGGACAGCAAATTTTGACATTTTGCATTGTTACTATACTTACTGAAAAAGTAAAGGTATTGTCAGCTCATACCATCAAGTTTGACTAAACTGTTCATCAGTGTGTGTTCTTTTATTCAAACCCCCCCACCACCACCACCACCACCACCACCACCACCACCACCACCACAAACACATACATATTTGATAAAATGAACACCTGCAGCAAATCTTTCAGTTGAACCCCCTCCCCTCCCCTTGAACCCTGACATGTGTTTGTTTGTTTCTTATTTGTTTGTATGTATATGAGTGACTTGATAAATACAATATGTATGTACATGTATGTGGCTATACGTTGCATTGTGAGCTATGGCCAAGTAGATGATGTCTACATTGTGGTCTGTAATTTTGCTTCACTTCTCTCGCAAACCAAGTGAAATCATAGATTTCAATATAGACAAATTATTTGTGACTGCATTTCAAACATGTGTGTGCATACTCTATATTTTTTTCTTTTCTGTAACTTTCTCACACTAAGTCGATATGTGCCATAAATTATCTCACATCAGACCAATATATTTTACAATGTAATCTATTGTATACAGAACCCAGAAACCGTGATGTCCCCATCTGCACTATTACCCTCATTACAGGTATACAACTAAATTGAAAATTGCAATTAAATGACCTAATTTTTTTATGAGCCATATGTTCTAATTTAGTATATACAACACTAAGAACACTTTCACTTCAAAAGTTCTCAATGCTAACAAAAATCATGTCTACTAAACTTTGGGGAAAGATGAATTAAATTTTTGTCAAGTGTTAGCTCCCCATAAAATCAAAAGCATTGGAAATGAAAGACAAATATCTGTATAACAGATGGCAAGAGTAGAGGTAAATGTTAGCTGAGTTAAATTAGTCTCGTAAATTATCCGAATATTGTCCAATAAAAAGTATTCCCTGAGTGAAGTACAATTTATGATACTCCTGTTTTTCATGCCTATATCCTGAATATATTCAAATGTCTTCCCCAAAGTAGTAATAGTTTTCTCTGTCCCTCCATCATTTCCAGAAATGACAACACAGGGACCACTAAAGCGAGTTGTCGGTTATAAATTTCAGCATATCCCCCAGCAGTGGTATAGATACTCTATTTTATAATGCCGTAATGTGTAAATTGCTGGGAACAGAGTTGCTGGGGTCGAGAGATATTCGCTAAGGTCAAGAAGAATTCGTAATCTTTTAGGTAATTATTGAAACTAGGGACACGTCGTACCAGCTGTTGGGCGTACCCTCTCAGGCTCTGTTCTATGTACCCTGGCAAAAGTTGAATAGATGGACTGATGTATCCTAGTTTATAAGGTATGCCGTGACAGGGCACCTGATAGTGCAGATCGGTGAGAGCGGACTGACACAATGTCTCTTATAGTCTACGTGTATACATGTGTTTATTCTTTGTACAAATACTGATAAGGCAATATCAATATAGCATTTTGTATGTTTGAGTTCATTGTCTTATTTATCACAAACTAAACTTCTCTTCAGACAGTAAATTATAGTTACTTTGGAATGGTAAATTAGAAACGAATGCGATGTTTTGATATTTTGATCCGTCTACTTCGGACTTCGATCACACAAGTATTTAATCATTCAGCATTAATGTCTTCTAAAATGGTCGAACTTCTCTTGGGCTAAGATTTCAAAAATTGAATATATGCAAATGAGATCATCAATATTCAGAAACTGTCACACCTGATTTGAATTTTGTAAAAATATTCATAAACATGTGCTACTTTTGTAGTAAAAATTCAGAAACTGTCGTATCTGATTTAAATTATGTAAAAACATTGATAAATATGCCTGACTTTTGGTGTTAAAATTCAGAAAACTGTCGTATCTGACTTGATGAAATGTAAAAATATGGACATCTATCCCTTATCACATCAACACACGAGTACTAGACATCTTGGAAGGAAGCGATCTTATCTCATTCTACTTTAAATTCATTGCATGTACAGTAATGCAGTCATTACGATTGTGTTTGTTGTAAGATGTAAACTGAATGACAATCACATATATACCTACAAGGTATTACATCTTGATCACATCTTAGCACTGAATGTGTTCAACCGAAGAAAATCGATACTACAAATAAAGATGGTGTGACCTTTAATGTCCTTTTAAATTCGTCTTCAGTTTGTCTTCCTCTTTTAGTCGTGTTCATACAGATTTTTCAGCGATAGCAAATTTATACTAGTATTTAAAATGTAAATATGATAAAATTTGCGAATGTCTGGATGAAACTGCCACTTGAACTTACTGTAAATATAGCTCATGCAAATTATGCAAACAAACCTTTCACAAGTGTCAACACAGCTCAGGACACACCACAGCAATGCTAATTTTGCGAGTCAGGCTTATATAATTTAGTTCACTGACTGTGGATTTAAATAATGATGGCTTCATTTGATATTTGTCTTCACAAACGGTACGATAATAAATTCTACCTCAACTCCAGAGTATTTCAATTTTATCGAGGTATGAAATATAATGACAATGTATTCATTTTTACCTTTCACTCTGTTCAGTCATTTTCACCGTTTTCCAAACATTACTTATAAATTTTATTTTAGAAACTTTTATGAAATATTAATTTAACTGTTCAGTTACCAACTGAATGAAAATTCACACGACAGTAAATTTTGCACAGAATTTTTACAATGAAATAGTATTGTATATGTATCTACAATACATTGTTTGGTTTTCTGTAAACATGCATAGAATATGCAATAAATGATAAATTGACCTGAAAAATTGTGAAAATAACAAAGGCCGTCAGAGTTAAAAATAACATATTTCCAGACAGAGTAAGGTCAAATGACGTTATCAGGGACAGAGTGATATTGTTCCTACAGACTGTAATAATTTAGCATTGACCTTGACACTCATATCAGTTAAAAACACTCCAGATAAAGGAGGGCGAGAAAGCTGGTTCTATTACTAATGGTGCCTATCTCTGTGTCTATATCAATATTTATGGTGACAGCATCTTGAACTGCCCTCAGATTGACATTATTGAAAGAATTCCACCACCTCATCAAAAGCTGGGTTAACTAGGACAAAGGTTAGAGGTCACTACCCACAATGCAATTGTGAATGACTATTCCATGCAGTTGAAATGATATTTTTGTGAAACACAGATCTTTGACCATTTTTTTTGTCTTTATCAAATACTTCCTTTCTGTTTATATCTTCTTTTTTAAGTGGGGTAGGTTTTTTTTTTTTTAAATATTTGCTAATGGTTGATCGATCTTGATTATTATAACTCGTACAAAGGGGATCTCATTATTTCACGCAATCACAAATATAAGAATCCCTTGGTACTATAATGAAGTGATAAGAAATATATTTTGTGGTAATTATAAGTACGTATTACCAACACATTACATATTTACATACATGAATGATAGCACCGGAAGAAATTTAACGAAGACGGACAAACATTCTCGTGACCAAGAATTAGGTTAATGTACGACACTATGAATGAACATACATAACTCCAACACATCAAATCTGAATTGTGATGCAGAGTTTACAATAAACATATTCAAAATGTTAGAGCCCTAGCAACAAAGATGGGAAAAAATCAAGTCAAATTTACATCAACATCAACATTTTCTATAAATGTGATGTTTTAGGTCATTCTTTTAGTATTTACATTGTTTCCTTGAAATCTTGACCACAAATTTTGACATTTTTTAAATTTTTTGTAATGTTGACCATAATTTTAGTAGCAAACTGTTCCAAAATGAATGGGTAACACAGGTAGATTTTACCTGCTTTGAAAATATGACCATTTACTACAAAACAAAGCCACAGAGGGCCTACTACATACAACAACACCTCCAGGTACCAAACAAAGATATAAGGTAGAAGAAATGTTCACAAACGAACTCTGGGAAAATTTATCATCCCAGAGTACCTAAAAATGTTATTAAGATGAATTTAATTATCCGATATAATTACACGTCAGAATGAGTGATGCCCTTGTTTTGACATTTTGACTCTGTTAAATCATTCTTTTCTTTTTGGGGTGAAACTTAGGTGATTTTTTGTCGCCTGCAAATATTTGACCGATATTTCCATTCGCAGTACACAAAATGTATACATTAAAGGGACATGGTCTGCAACTTTTGCGTATTTCTTTGCATTTTTGTTTCCTTTTTAAAGGTTACTCATATTATACCACTTACTGTAACTTGTCTAAACAGCGGTTAGTCACTGGCAAACCTGTACGCAATAAACTGCTGTGATACGATATCTGATTAAATGGTACGTTTTTTTAATCGACCCCTGACCCCGTTCAAACCAGTAACGTCGATGTTCAAACGCGAGAATTTGACCCGGTCACCTAACGGTTTTGGTTTGAACGCAGATATGCGCATGCGCAATCACTACGACCTCTTCAACATGGCAGACACCAACAGTACAGATGCAAGGTCGTCCAACTCTTACGGATTCAGTCAGGAAACGAAGGAAAACAAAATCGTCCATCGGCAAAATAAATATATTTGGACAGATCGACCGCTGGAAAGCACTGAAAGAGGCAAATTCGCTACAATTTCACTGGAAAGTCGCGGAGTTTCTTTTAGACTGGTAAGTATAGCTGTAAGTACATACGCATTTCCTGTCTGTGAATGACACATGAACAGCTGAGTTGTGTTTACATTCGTGTATACATTGATGTATTTGTTGAAATTTAGCGAGTATATCACTCACATGCAAGGGTATTTTAGAGTTGAAATCTTTAACGCAGATACAGTGAATAGTTGTTTGTTTGTGACACCATATTTACGTTTATGACATTGGCGAAAAAGCATGAATATTTGTTTGTTTGTGACACCACATTTATGTTTATGACATTGGCGAAAGCATGGCGCTATAACGCTCGTATACTTTTAGTAGTAGTTATAGTACGACTAAAATACACACAGCTGCAAACCTGTGATGTTTTGTTTTTGTAAAATGATGACCCGTTGTTTTATGTCACTACTAATTGTGGTAAAAATTGGTGACAGGCTGTCCAAACCACAATGGACAATACTGCATTCTCACAGTTGTATGTACGGTAGAGTTGATGTTCTAGCTTGCTAGTATAGCTTGTAAGAATGATAAAAACAACCACCATTGTAGTGTACTATTCTTATTTTGATCATAGTACAATACTATAGCATACATTGATGTCTTATATGAACTATAACTTTGAGTTTTAGAAATACAAAAAATGTAGTATTATTGCACCAATATTTTGCTATCACCACAGTTTTTTAATACTCCAAAACTCAAATTCTGGAAGAAGGTAATTTTGGTGTGTTTACTTGACACCACTCTAGAGCTACAAGTAAATGTTAGTTTTGAAAATTACGAGTCTAACGTTGGTATATGTGCTTATTTTCCTTCCCTAAACATTTCAATATTTTCTGTTTTTTGGGGTTTTGTTTTTCTAAATGTCTAATGTATTATTGTGAATGTTTCCAATTTTACACAGGTACTATGATCATCAACCCAGTAAAGGCAGAGTACTTGCTGAGGGAAAAGATACATCACAGCCAGTAGCCAGTACTTCCCAAGCTACTACAGGAAGAGTTGGCCAATTTCAACAGATCAAGTATGTATAGAGAATATGAATCATAATTTTGATTTTAAATTATTACACAAACTATTCTGCCATTTATTATCTAACCATTATTCTATGCATAAAACTGAAAGTTACAACCATGTAGTTTAATAACTGTATGAACAGTATGTTTATTGTATTCAGAAGCAACCAGCAATGTATTGTAAAGTGAGGAAAACATTTCTTTACATGTAATTTAAATGTTTTATTTTTATCAATCACATTTTATAAATATTGCTGACTCGGATATCTTACTAACTTTTTGTATTTACACAAAGCTATGGCGCTCAGAACATTAGAGTAAATACAATGTAATATTGAATTTGTTTTTACATTTTTGCAAATCATGTACAGTTTCTTTCAAACCATATTGATATCTTTTTATCATTGTTAATGTGTACATTGTACTCTACATTTTAAAAAAATAGACATATTTCATTTTTGAATTGGCTTCCAACAATATTACTATTATTATAGTGTGTGCATTTTGTGCTCATTGTAGAAGTGGACGCACAGTGCCTCAAACATCAACACAACAACTGGTCACTTAGGTGAAGGTGTGCAGATGTTGGGTCAAATGAGTGGTCCAGATGTGTCTAAATTTTTATCAATGGAATCTGATAGGTAAGATTTCTAGTTATACATAACATATGACATACAAATGTACAATGTATTGTTGTCAAATATTTCTGTTGCTTTCCCATGTTATCAATAACAGACCACTTTGTCCAAAATATCACTGGCATGAACAGTTATCAGACTTAATATTCTTAGTAATTTACTAGCCATGTTGTGGGTTTGCATTTAGCAAGGAGGCAGTTTAGACGTGTATGTGGGCATTAAAATAATTCTGGCTGTTACATGTATTCTTAATATGACTATTTGGATCAAGTCATACATGTAGCTGTGAACACGACTACAGGTTGACCAATGTTTGTTGGATCATTGAACATTTGGTTTTCTTTCCTTCACAGGGGTTCTATCATGTCAGGAATTAATGTGTTATATCAGAAATCACCTGTAGTAGTACAGTTGTGAATCCTCCATCAAGAATGTACACCTGACTGCAACTTCCTCCCAGGCACAGGCACAAAGTGAAAGGTACATAATTTATGATGATCAATTGCATTTCATATCGTACATATGTGGAAATACATGTACATTGTAGATACTGGTAAAATACATACAAATGGTAATGATTATTTTAACATTCATAGCGAACATGAACATGTTATATTTATTGGTCATACAACATGGATGTGCTTCTTTGTATTTTTACCCTGTTCCTCATGTCTCACAAATTCTGTATTTTACCTACAGCACCTGTCGAACACAAAGTGCAAGTGCAAGATTATGTCAGAATCATTCATTGATCCATTTGAGGAAGTACTCACATGATTGCTTACCACATGATGTACATTGCAAGCTTGCGTTACATCAGATTCATTGCAGATTACATGGTTATACTTGCCAAATAGTTTGTTGTGTCTAGTTGTACATACAAAGAA
This sequence comes from Glandiceps talaboti, assembly GCF_964340395.1. Lineage (NCBI taxonomy): Eukaryota > Metazoa > Hemichordata > Enteropneusta > Spengelidae > Glandiceps > Glandiceps talaboti. Next base: position 12,784,242 of record NC_135559.1, read on the forward strand.
CTGGTACTAGGAATGTGTCATTATGTTACATATCTGTTTTATTTCATTTATCACTAACAGGTTTCTTTGAAACATGCTGAGAGTAATGACTTAGAAGAGTCCGGTGAAGAAGATTCAGACTAGTATGAACCAAGCTTCAATATAACTATGCTGTGAGTATATGTACATTGTATGAAATTTATTTTTGAAATGATATTGACAGTGTACATGTACATACAGTGATGTGGTGGAGTAGAGTGAATGTATTTGTTACTGCGTAGGGGCAGTGAGCATTTAATTTATCGATTGATCAATCAATTGATTGATTATTATTTGGTTGAATGATTAATCAATTGAATGATCAATCTTTGTGGTGCAATATGACTTATTTTATGTTGGATATTGATCAATTCACTCATTGAGTTTTGTGGTGATATAAAACTCACTACAATTCTGCCAATGCGTTTTCGGAGACAAATGTTGACACGTAGGAGATTTTGAGGTAGTCTACAAAGATATCATGATGAGACGACGCATCGATTAGCTGAACAATCTAGACTGCATCATTATTTTCGACATGTTTTGATGCGTTTTAAGAGTCACAGTTCGAGATCAGACGCCTTCTTACTATCCATGATTGCTTGTGTTACTTCTGATGACCAGTTCACTCCTCTTGTTGCGGCCATGTTTGTGAATGACTATCTTAAATTCTTAGTCGCTAGGCTCATGGGTCACTTTGACAATGGTAACAAGGTCAACATATACTGTAGGTGAGGGTGTCATCTGAGACAAGGTATGCTTTCACACTGCCTTTAGCACCTTCTTCAACTGTTTGTCTAGTGTGATAATCTCCCAGAAGATGAGCGATAAAGCAAACTGTTAATGTGAGTGATCTCTCGCCAATTATGAAATTAATGGTGTTTTAATTTAGATCAGAGGAGAAGAATGGATATGGCATCTTTATTTAGTCAATAAAGAGAGAATAACATACAACTGAAAGAGAGAAAAGTAGATAGGAAAAGAGAACTAAATGAGTGACTTGATCAATATCACACACGAAATAATTTTTATTGCACCACAAAAATTGATCATTCAATCGATCAATCATTCAACCAAATAATAAATCAATCAATAAAACGATCAATCAGTCGATCTATGGATCAAACAATTACATGTTCGCTGCCCCCGTGGTTAGTGTTAGTGGGTGATTCACACGATAAATAATAATTGTCAATATTTTGTAGGGATGATGGACATATAGAGCCAGATGATGAAGATGCTGGACAGTAAGTGACAATAAAGATGAAAGTCTTGACAATACTAATAACACAAGTCAAGTTCAAGGAATTCAACATGTTCAAAGTGATGAGGACAAAGATTCTTTGCTCAGTGATACTATGTGCCTTGTGTATCTGAAGCAGTTACTCAACTCAAACCAGAGTTTCCTCGGTGTGCACAGTAGCTGACTGCAATGGTGAAATCAATATTTCTAATGAATTTGTTGGTTCTGCCTTATACTTGAAGTGGGTGAGTATATTGGAGGAATGACAACCATGTAATATTCATGGTGATCTATATTTCAATCACCGATATGATGTTGACTTGGGTTTTGATACTACACCATCCTAATATACTGGAGTGCTTTAAGAAATTGAAAGGTATGAATGAAACCTATCACATTCTCAATATGTGTATAGGACAGATACCAATGATCAAAGTGTACATACTTTTGGCATTTTACCAATCTTTGTTAGAACCATGGAAATGAATGTATTTTTGAAAAAGATCACAAGTGGTTTTGTTTCAGTTTTGAAAGCAGAATTCCTATTGAGGTACATCAGGCACTGTACTCTATTCAGTAGTCAAATCACCCTACTAACGTTGATATAGTCCTTGTGTTTATGCTGTGATCTCATGCTTGACTTCATCCCTACTGACGTAGATATAATCATTGTGTTTAGGTTGTGATCACGTGCTTGAATTCATCCCAAAATTGTAAAAAATATTGTGTTTAGCATTACTGTAACACGCTTGATAGGAAAGTATTGAATAATCATGTGTTCTAGCTATCATTACTAGTTAAACCTTTGATGCTATTTTCAAGTTATTGACCGTGTCAATTTTAGACCATTACTGCATGCTCCATAACCAAACAAAGAAATAAAATTAAATTGTATGTTTTCTGTGTACCATGTACCAATAAGTACAGCTAAAATGATGTAGGCTTGGTGTTTCACTCATGTGAAATAACTGTTAAATGCACACCCTCAGACAGCTTGTAATGTAAAAGAAATAATTACATAGGTGCTGTGCAGTGTGATGTAGAAGTAGTCAAGTTGAAATGTAGATTATCAGTTAGAAAATAAACAACTGCAGCCATTAAAAACCATCAAGTCCATGTATAATGTTTTCACTAGAAGCCTGCTTTTACTACACTGTGAAAGAATAGCAATACTAAGGAACCTACTGTGTTTGTTGTCTCTGTTATTGTTAGTCTAGAGTTTAACTATGTCTACTTCTGTGTCAAAAACATAATTTTCTATGAGTGAATCACCAAGCCTACATTATTTTAGCTGTAAATCAATGTGATATAACAAAGCCAATAAAGGTTGTTGTGTGGTTTCTTATTCTCACAGAAATGTCAAGCTGAACATGTTGAGTATGCATGGTGCTCACAACCAATTTTGAATAGGCACTTCCATAGTGGAGACCTTATATACTGTTCTGTGTATTTGTTTTCAGGACAACTTCAGACCTGGAGTCTTTTCACCAACATACATTGAATGATTGATGTATGCATCTAAGTGCTCAGCAAATACACCACCCGTTTACAGTGCAAGAAACTTGCTTGCAGCTCTAGATCACAATGTACATGTTGACAGAGATTTACTGAGGACAAGGGAAGGAGTGATTCGGTAACAATAAATAGTTCTCTTTTAATATAAACATATATACATGTATCAGAAATATACTTAGTACATATTAGGTAAATCATGTCAAAGGAAGAACATTGGATGAAGTCTAATCTGGTACAATATTTCAATACAAAAATTATCCAGTCTAGTTAACCACTAAGACAGAAATATAGAGTCTCATCAATGTCAAAAAGTGTATTCAAAATGATAATGTCAAACACTGAACAGTGCATGAATAAAAAAAAAACTTCAATCATTCACTTACGCATGCACACACACACACACACACACACACACACACACACACACACACCTATAATGAACATAGATTACAACACTATTTGACTAAGCAGCATAGTTTGCCTATCACAAGCTGTGCTAAACTACCCACTTGTGATGAGTTTTTCTGTTGAAATGTACAAGTCTATCATGTAATCACTATAATAAAAAAATGTCAATCACGTAAATTTGGCTACACTCAAACATGGCTTTCTACTTGACACAACACCAAGTATGCACAGAGTTAACATTTTTCTAAGTGAAGCTGTTAGTTTTGTGTGTGTGTGTGTGTGTGTGTGTGTGTGTGTGTGTGTAATATGTGTAGTAGAATAACTAAGGCAATGATCAAATCTGTTATAATAATCACCAGGGAGGGAAAGATTTGTAGATATGTTTTGAACAGCTGGTGAAAGGCAAACTCGGAAGGCTGAGAAATTTGTGTTGAATGATACACCAAATTATAGTAGCATGCCTGCAGCACTGAGTCTGCAACTTTAGTAACTCCTATCTACTGTCCTGCTAGTAATACTATGTGTATGAGTAAAAGTAAGCTGATATGGGGGGGGGGGGGATTATATGACAAGCATACAGGTATGTATTTTTGTAATGTTATTTGTTTAGGTGTGGCTAATAGCATAAACTGTAAATAGCACAAGAACGATAGTAGACACTAGCAAAATTGTAAATCAAGTGCCATACACAGGCTAAAACTGCATTAACATGAATGCTTATTGTAACAACAAATTTTGTCTCTTTTCCTGTATTATGAATTTTAGCCACCACAGAGTATTCCAAAAAAAAAAAGAGTTGTAGATGGGCTATCACACCTCTCAAAGTGGAGAAAACATACCCACATTTGCTTGCCTTGAAGAAACTAATAGTGGACACAAGACTACTTGACTGACAAGGAATGAAGCGAAGGAAGGAACTGGAAGCCAGTGACCCTAGATGACTGTCAAGAAATCTTGCTCCCATATCTCCACCCCCAACAGCATCATTGGTAGAAGTGCAAGTGTTGAGATGACCTTGATTCACTATGCATTCACTGAAGTCTGGATGGTCTAAATCCAGTGTATGTTAAGAATGGGTCAGGGTATCTGTCCCTTATCACCCAGACACAACAGCTTATAACAACAACATGGTTGCCAACCCCTAGTCTACCATGTTGCCAAAGAACAAAATTTGTGCAAGCAGCATGCTTTTGGCATCATTGTTATCTTCAACATCATCTACTGCAAAAATTCTTGTCGCCATCTTCTGGCTATTGCTAGAACAGCCTCATTTGGTACAAGAAAATTAAAGTCCTGTAAAGGAAGGGAAAAAAAATAGGGTTTTTTTAGTTTATATGGAGGACAGTGTCTAAAATCATGAGTTACATGGTATGAAATAGAACATTTTGAAAGGAAGAATAGTGCAGTTCTTTTGATTTTCAACTTTATAGCAATAAGTGAATCCATCCATAATGCTGCACATACTTCATGTACATGTACATGTTTATTTGTTACATTCAATACATTTATGCAAACTTTGGTTTGTGTAATCTTCATAAACCATTCAATTGATCCAGTTTGATTTGTTTAGATGTGTTATTTTGGTTGAATCACAGTTCCAATGTTATCATCTGCTGTCATTTGTGATGTAACCAGAGACTACTATTCATTTGTCATTACAGTTACTTTTAAATGACAGGAGTTCATGAAGGTACTTCTAGTTTAGCATGATTGCGAAAAGGTGCATGGCTGTCATGCAGCATTCAAAGGGACACGGCCGCTCACAATATGGTAATAATTTTTAGGAAGTGAGGTCCAAATTTTTTCTGATGTCAGTATTTTCTAGGGTGTACTGCAATGGGCCATACCATGTATCATCACGATATGATTACGAACAGGTTGTGACATCACAGGACATACTAAGGGAGCCATCAGTATTTACAGGTAGGGTTGGGCCAAAGGAATCAGGGGGTGGGTCACATTTTACAAACCTGTTCTTGGGGGTCATATTTTGGATAGTAATGTTTAGGGGAGGGTCACATTTTACAATCTGTAGTTTTGTGACCAATTTTAAGATTCAATGATTGTCAATTTCTTTTGTGTGTTTTGAGATGTAAAAGTGAGATGAACACTCATCATTTACTTTTACGAGTCTTTTACATGCCAAAGTACAAATACATATAATGTAAGAAAATTGTCTATAAAATGATGCATTTTATTGATTGTACCATCTCACCTTATCACTCACAATGCAAAAAGCACTGGCAACTATGACGGTGTTGTTACATATGGTAACTTTGTGATCACCAATATTAGTGCTCTCAGAACTGATACCACAAAATTAGTGTTGAATCAAAGCTTTTGTATCGCTTAATCTTTCGTATGAGTGCTTGAGCATGACAATATGATAGTTCAAAAGAAAACAACAAGGATCATGGGACGAGTTGATATCTGTCCAAAAACAGAGTCTGTCCGAAAACTGCAACAGTGAGTGTATACATATAATGGGAAGATTGATTAGCATTCAGTTTATGGAATTATCATGGGGAGGGTCATGTTTTACAAAATGGGACAAAGGGGAGGGTCACTTTTTACAAATGGGGGGAGGGGGTCATGTTTTACTGAACAGATCATGTGTGATTTCCTCTGGCCCTTCACCCTGTCAATACTGAAGGCTCCCTAATTTGGGAAGCTTGTATGTACAGATCCTTAATAAGCTTTACCACTCCACCTTGTTTCACATTTCTTTGGGACAGGTACAAACAGCCCATAGTAGTACAGTGCTAACAAGATGTTGGTGAAAATGTTGGATTTGCTTCTAAGAAATATTGTTACTGTATGTAGAAATTTCCATTAGATACTAATGAATCCAGAGTTCATGAACATCTATGCTCAAATGTAGCATAGTCTTCATAAATTGTGAATGTGTGTTTGTCTCTCTTGATATCAGAATAGTTGTTTCCTGTGCATTGTATGCATGGTTCCTAATCTAATTCAAGGCCTTGATAACTTATGACTTACAGTAAAAAACTTGGATATCACATTGAGAATGTACATTTACTTTCGTTTCAATTTTATTGTCACTAGAGGTCCGGTGGAGGTCATACTACAAATATTGAAATAGTGCTTGTAGCTGATTAACAACCTGTAATACTAAAACTGTAAACAACACAGAATAGTAAATGTAGATCGAGATGAAAACATCACTAACTGTAACTGAAATGTTGTTTTTTTGATTGGACAGCCCATGATTAGAAATCAGTAACATTGTTTTCATCCAAGCAGTACAGTATTAGGTTGAAATTGTGATGTCATTGGATAACTACAATTGTAACAACAGATTATTTGGTTTGGATTTATAGTGTGTGTACAGATACTGTATGTTTCACCACCTGTGATTGTATAGTGGTCATTAGGGTGGACAACATCATTAGGTAGTCATTACATCTAACAAAAATATGGACAACAAACATTTCAGAAGCTGCTAGTGCAGCTTTGAAAGAAGCGTTTGTGAGATGTGAATAATGTCATGTTCATTCTGTGGTCAGCTATTAAATATATATGTACTCATTGACCCTTGAGGTTCTATGATGTACTATTGTTAAAAATGAACATATGTTCTTACTTCCATTCTTTGTTGTCTGTCTTGTAATTGGTTGTCAATATCGCCAATGGTAGGCATACTACCTTCCCTAACCCTACCCTGTTACCCCTTCCTGTCCTTCTGCATACAGCACCCTCTTCCAAACCACTAAAACTAGCCTGAAGTAAGAAAAGTAGCACTTACATACATACATACACACACATACATACATACACACACACACACACACACACACACACACATACATACATACATACATACATACATACATACATACATACATACATACATACATACATACATACATGTATGTATGTTGTGTATGTGTAATAATAATGTTCTTATATAGTGCTTTCCCACTCCATGCTCAAAGTGCTACATCCTACCAGGTCCCCAGTTATACAGCTGGTTTGACTAAGGCACAGTCATGGTTCAAATCTTGCCCAAGGACTTTAGCCACTCAAAAATAAACAGCAGGCAGCAACGGGGCTCGAACCTGCAATCTGTAGATTTCAAGCCACGCTAACCATTCACCCATCATGACTCCACAAAGTGTGTTTGTGTATATGTGTGAGTCTATGGGGGGGGGGGGGCATGGAAAAATAAAGTACTTACAGGGGGGCATCAATTTTTCCCAAGTTTTTGTGGGGGGGGGGGGGGGGGCTTGAAAAAAATACAAGGAAAAGTGGAAATCCTCCGGGGTCCCCCTTGAAGTAAAATCTGGACACTCCCTTATGTACTTTATTACATGTATTTACTTGAAAATAATGAAACAATACATATATTTTGCATACATTTGATAATGGACAGATTAAAGGAAAATTAAAAAAAAACATTTGGAATCGTATGGGACCTATCAATGAGTATCATGACACACATTGGGGAAATAACCAATACGATGCACAAAAATTACAGCCAAAAAAGTTGCATTCTTGCATTTATTTCAAATGGAAGTTTCCTGAAAAACAATTGTATTTGTAAATTCTGGTTCAATTTGTCGGCAAAAGTAATGCTTTCTGCTCGTTACATGTCCCAAATAACTTTGACCTTCACACAACGCAATTGTTTTTGTACTTTGATGGCCATAAAACTTGGTTTGTGCAAACAAATCACCAGTTTATTAGATCTAGAGCCCATGCCATCACGATGTCACACACAATAAAGATTTTACTATTTGCACAAATCGCCTACATATTCTCATCAAGCGATGACACATTTACAGATTTGCAATATGTGGTGGAAAGATCTCGAAAACACTGGTTAGAAACACGTGTATTTGTTTATATACTTACATCTGACATGGCTGGGTCACGTTCCGATCCTGGGCCGGCCGGGCATAGGTCACCGCATAAATTACTTCTGCGCATGCTCATTACATGTGGTTGTCAGGTGATCGATTCTGAACGGTTTGAATCATGGCGGGTCATACATATTCTGCTGTGGGGTCAACTCAAACTTTATCGCTCAGAAACAACGCCGGAAGATGAATTTTCATACAATTCACGTCATGTATCCTTTTTACACTTGTACTAGAGTAGTTCTGTGTAAGTATTTAATGTGCATCGATATAATGTAAAAGCATTCAGTTGCAGACCAAGTAACTTTAAGTTACAAAGGCACAGTAAGATTGTAAAATTTATTTGGTTTCAAGAAAATATGGTTCAATTTTTACAAAATGAAAAAAGATTTATGTTAATTTTTTGCAAAATCTTGTAATAACTAAGCAAAATGCTATGAATACCATAACATTTATTATTCAAATTTAACTAACATCTCAACTCATCTAAACCATCTTTCATTTTCTGAAGAACAAACCTGTAAAACTGTCTCCCTGAAAATTCCAAACCTAAAATTTTGAGGAACACCACCAAATGAATTAATTTATGACAAGCAATAAAACCTAGTTGGTAATTTTATTTTCATTTCCTACTTCCTGAGGGTTTCAATTCATCTTGTCAATTAAAATTTGAAAACAAGTCACATCTAGTTACTTCGAATGAAATCCAAAATTCTGTGACCTGATAACAGTTAAGTACATTGTACATCTCTCAAAGTACCAGAGGTTTAGACATATCTATTCCATTCAATAGATTCTCTAAGTCCAATACTGTACAAGAAAGCAAAATTGCATATAATTAACATAAAATTTGCGTAACGTTTTGGGATGAATTGAAAAGAAAATTTCATATTTTTTTTCAAATTTGCTCATTACTTTACTCAAACTGTTCCTAAAAATATCAAAACTCTTTTCAATTTTGAAAAATATCAAAATGGTATGAAAAATTTAACTTGATATTCATTTCCAACAATCTTTCCCTGAAACTTTCTCTTTCATTTTTTGAATATTTTGCTTACATTTTGAACCATTTTTTCTTTGGACAAAAGTTTAAAATTGTTATTCTTATCATCAGAGTTTTTTAATTTTGTAGGTTTATTTTGCTAACTACTAATATACAGGTACATTCAGCATGACTTATACATTGCATTCTTAAACAGTACAATAAACATTGCATCAATGTCGAGTGTGTGAAAATTGTAACCCTAGATATTTTCGCTACTAGAAATTCTTGCAATTTTTTTTTTATAGTTTTCAGCTACTTCTCAAAGACTAATTTTTACTAATTACCAGACTGGTACATTGTGTTCATGTACACGAAGAAATTTTAGTCATTACTTAGTTTTTGCATATTTGTTGTCTAGCGACAGAAGCACAAATAAATCTTTAGCAAAAATGTCCAGATTTACTTGTACTTTGGCTTGTTTAAAATGACAGTGTTTGTAGATTGTTGAAGAATATTATTATTTAGGTGAAAAACTACCAGGAAGTTTGATATTCAGCTATTTTTGAACCAATCACTTAGTTCTATGCTTTATCCCTGGAAGTTAAACCCTGGTGATGTACAGTGCTGTCTGAAAATTCCTGATCAGGTAAGCAAGCAGTGTAATTTGCATATGATTTACATAACCAGGAACTACAGATAATTTGCATATGTTAAACATGACTAATTTACATATCATTAGCATAATGCCACCAGCTTGCTTTTTTACGGATCAATAAACAATAAATCAGACAGTTTTCGGGACCATTTTTACACAACCCATTTGCAAAACAGACATCAATACGACAACATTTGTCGGCAGAAATTAAATTTGAAATTGTTACCCTGACCCCGTGTGTCTAAAGTCAGTAACCTCAATGTAACTTTCTAAATTTTAATCTCAAAATGTAATCATCTTTTAAATTACTCTTTAGATGGATGATATATTAAATATCTAAAATAATATTCAAGGCCACATCATCCTCTCTATCATGCGGTAATCTTACGCGATAATAACGTACCACTTCTTTATGCTAACTCAATTTTCGTGTAAGATAATTTGTGGCAATGTAAATACATGCAACAGTGACATCAAAGTTTAATTGGATTTGATACTCCAGGGTTCAGTTTTGATCTTTGAAGAAAATTAATTACTCGTATATGGAAATTAATTATTCTAATCTTTCAGGCTTCATTTCCTGTTTATACGATAGAAAATACAGCAACATCTATACTGAGTTTCACTACGACGAGCATAGCACATAGGTTACTCAAGTTCCTGCCATTTTTTGAGGCACACAAATTTTACTTTTTCATAAAATTTTTCAACTAACGACATAATTTTGACACAATTTTGGACTGAAATGTTACAAATTATTTTGTTAATGTCAGTATTTTACAAATAGGTATTTGAAAATGATGAAATTTGAAGAAAATTTCAAAACTTTGTTGATTCAGGTTCAAAATTTTTAACTGAAGTAGGATGTTTGGGATTGCTGTACAACTGATTACCATGTATAAACGATTACAGCAGCTACTAAAATAGTCACGCATATCTTAGCCCAGAGACAAATGTCTTTTCGTCTACCTAGAGACAATGTAGTTTTATCATGTCATACCAGAGAGCCAAGTCTCTGGGTTACACATAATAGAATCAAACCTACATGTAGTTTCTGCAAGTAGTTTGTAAAGTAGATACACACAGTCATGATCTGGGGCAGACTATTAGTGTTACAGCTACATGTAGTCCTGCTTGCAGACAGAATAAGTCAGAAACTCGATCCTGACAATGACCCACCCTCCTTCTCCCTTTTGTAAGAATCACTTCCAGTACACTGTCTGCAAGCAGTCCTGACTATATTGCAGCTTGGCGCTTTCATACAGATATAAAAGTTACTCTTCCATGACATAAAACAGTTCTGTATGGATATAAAAACTTAAAAAGTTCATGAACCAATTTTGTTTGACATAAAAGTTACTCTTCCTTGGTATAAACCAGTTTTTGTTTAGACATGTAAGTCCTAATGATTTGCATATGTCTCAATTGTGGCACCACTATTCATTACATGATTATTTTAGTCTATCTCTATTGTTATGTCTCTTGGCTGTCTCCACATTGTAGTCTGTGTCACATGTAAATTTAGACATCAATAAAGATGACAGTACTGCATAATATCATCTACCAGGCTGTGCCAGGGCTGTATCATATCAGCTGTCATGGGTATAATATCACAGTATTGTGTTGGACTAATAATAGACAGACTATAGTATTATCTAGGCTCTTCAACAGACATAAACTATGTGATGGTTACATAAATAATTCTGCTATTGAAATCGTTGTGGATTTAATTAGACAGCTGTAACCTACACACAAGACAGACACTGTGGATTCACATATGACAGTTGAGAACTGTGTCTCACCAACGTAGGAAATGACACCAATATTATTTGCTCTACTTGAACATGATGTCCTGAATGCATGTTCCTCAAAAATACAGTTTATAAAGAATATATATATATGCTATCATGTATATAATGCTCTGATATAATCAAAGAAATGTGTACATGAATTGGCATGCATGTACACAACTTACTAAAGGATTGAAAGCCTTCCTACAAAATGTGAGCATTTTATGAATACATGTAAGTTGAATGTAATAGAGAAAATAGCCGGGGTGTGAATCCTCAGAACCCAAGTTATAGCATTTTACCTCATCCAAGAGGGTAAACTAGAACAAGAAGGTCAATAGGGAACTTGCAAACCTGCCATGTTGAATGTTGCATCATGGGAAATGTGATAATAAATACTAATCAAATAGTATTGTAAACAATAATGTTACATTGTTTTTAACAACAAATAATCAATCAACTCATAGTCACTCTGATCACTGTGGGAGGTTTATTTTATCGGTAGCTCCAGATTAGGTATTACGATAACCACAGCAAATCCCATGGTTCTTTGCGTCTGAGCATGCTCAGTATGGATTGCAAGTTCCCTATTATTCTCACATGTGCCCACAGTAATATGGTACATCTGGAGTGCTAGCCCACAGACTAGTCATGTTCTTAACTGTGTCTGGCTATCCAAACCAACAGCTAGAGATAGCAAAGTCTGAAGGCTATCTATGAAGTGAAATAATTTCTTCTCTAACAGTGAAGAGAGATCTTAAGATTTGATTTTACAGTTTAACATCTTGGCAATATAGAGTAGAAATTGTGGTGTTGATCAAGAAATTGTAAAGACGTGCCGAGGTGGTAAAATTCTTTTTCAGGTATTGACATATATTCTATTCAGGTAATGGGATATATTCATAATTCAGGTAATGAGATATATTCTGTTCAAATACTGCTACTTGATAATATGTTACGCCAAAAAAAAGAAGACAGAAATGTTTCTTGTCAGTGCGTGCATCACTTGAATACACCCGCGTCGATCTTTTTTTTTTGTGTGTTTGTCCAGCCCATGCAGTCTGCAGATCCATGGGGAAACACAAAAATAACCCTCCCTACTTCAGTGAAGACAAGTGCAGAGCCAATCATGAACAAGTAAATGGCATCTGTCCCACATACACACTTGCTGTAAAGTACTAAATAAAAAGAACAGTAACTGCCATAAATAGTAGACTGAGTGACAGGTTTGTTGAGAATTAAAAAATCTCGTCATCGCACCATTTTACACAAACTGTCCTGACCAGAAACAATTCTTTTCTTTTTTTGGCCTTATACAACAGGTGAATTTTAGAATGAGTTTCTTACCTCTGTGACGTCCATAACTTTGATAGCAGCAAGCTGCCCTGTTTTGACATGACGGCCCTGTGAAGTAATCAAAACATAAGTCAGGTTAATCTACATAAACATCATATTATTTCTGGCTTCCTGAAGTTTAATCAATATGGCTGTCTCTCCTTCTGAATACTGGGGTGTCAATCATAGCAAATCACGTCAGTAATATGACATATTTTTAATAAATAAAATCGGTTAAGAATTATGCAATGATCAGAAGCTTGTAATAACTGGATAATGCTGTAAACATACATATTTTTGCCGCAGGAAAATTTTGCGATTTTACAGTCTTTCGCTGGTTCTCAAAGACTAATTTTTTACTAATTACAAGACTGGTACATTGTGTTCATATACACGAAAGCATTTTAGTCACTACTTATTTTTGTGTTTTTGGTTTCCAGCGAAATCAGCGAAAGTAGGTCTTTAACAAAAATTTCCTGGTTTATAAATTAAAGTATGTGAATCTGATAGACATGAACTCATTCTTAAAAGTTGCGTGTAGCTGAGTCAAAGTTCCAGCCTGTAGACAGGTTAAGTGATAACAAATATTAGATGAATATCTGAATAAACATTTCTAATCATCTTAAATCTTGCACTCAAATGTAATGCATCTAATATTCTCAACAATGAAACAAAATGTTCACAAATATGGCTGACCGTTCATCCCTTTCAAAGAAATCTGTCAGGGGTGGGTTGGGAGGGGTGAGGGGTTTTGGCATAGATGTCACATTCATGGGTGTAAAAAATGAGAAAAACAGAAAACATGGCCTGAAAATCGTAACGTGAATTGTAACTAGGATGTCACAGTTCTTCTTCAAGTAGCACCCGTTCGATAATGAACTGAGGTGAACAACCTATAAATTGGGACACATTTTGCTATAAGTGAAACTCAAGAACTGATTTGGAGCACTGATTCGGAAGCCGATCATGGCAGGATAAACCAGAGAGAACAGCTGAACACAAATTGAATTCAAAGTATAATTGGATCAGATTTACTTTGACATTACGAAATACGTCAATAAAATTAGCCACGGAACACTGTGAACTACATGTAGTTCCTAATGTAAATCTCATTCTCTCAGTACATTAGTAGTCCGAGGCTATGAAAGTGATTTCTAAGTCATTGACTAGTCAATCCTGAAACAGCTTTGAAGTTAAAATACAGGATAGAATAATACAGTACATCAAACAACTGCAAACACTTACGCAGGGCGCCATGTAATATTTCGTGAAAAAGACCCATTAACAGAAACTTTTATTACAATTTTATGAGTGCAAAACATTAATCTTTCAATTGCCATTATGGTCTGCACAAGTACTTGAAATAAGTATATGATAAATCATTCACACAGCTTTAGAAGTGACACCAATCAGACACCTTTCTTTTTAGCAAGGCTAAAACAATAAAGCTGAACTGACAGAGGTTAAGAATCTACAAGGGCAGTCGATAATTAGACCAGACAACCTGAATAAACATCTATCTCTTCCTCCCACTCATCATGCTAGCCGTCGTCGTTGTCGTTTTATTGGACCTCTAAACTAAGTTCAGACACCGATTTCCTGTCTGTCTGTCTGTCTGTCTGTCTGTCGGTTTGTTCATTCTTTTTATTGATTTACAATTGACACGTTTATTTGAGGACTCCAAGTCTTGCAGTCACCATATTTCTGTAATTGTTTGCCCGAGGTGAAACCTAGCCACGATTGTGCTAGGTGCTCTGATCCGGATACTAATGTTTTGGAGCTGTTTTGGTATTTCTGCTATAGAGGCAATTTGAAACTTTAAGTAACAGACATCTTATGCACAATGAAGCAGCTCAATTGACACTAATTTGATTTAGTGCTCATCCAAAAGAAGGACTAGCATGTCATTTTTCTGGTCTGCAGATTATGTTTACTTGCAGAACAGTGCTATTCATTACATAGTTCACCATTTATGCCAAGTCACGGTGGCCTCAATCAAAGTCGGAATGCAAGACAGGTATATATTCCTCAACAGAGTGAAGACGCCATGTTATTTACTGCCTTTATGAAAATACATTACTTGCAAAGTAGGCAAGAATTGGCATGAACAATTTTTAAACCATTTCGTGCAAAAAAATAGACCTAAATTTATTGACACTGTTCTGTATTAATACTGAGAACACACAACTGTCAGTGTAATAATACAAGTTTTGAACTTCTCAATGTTTGTAGCTCAGAGGTTTGGCTATCTGGCTTGAAAATGTCATTCGTCAGCACATACATGTAAATGTATACTGTCAAGCCAGTATGTATCTACAGTCAGATATCCAAGTCTCTGGGATAACATGTTTGGGAATCTAAAATGTTGCAAAATGGTGTATTCTTCCCATTCCCTTTTTCATTAGGAATAAGAGAAATGAACTTCTGTATACATGTAATTATGTTACTCTACTTTATACCATTGCATTCTTTGATTTTTTTGCAAAAAAAAAGTATAATTTTCCACAATTCTTTGAGCACACGCAGGTAATTACTTGTGGATCGAGAAGAATGACGACGATTCCAGATCTTGTACACGCTATAAATCTTCACAGTCAAGTCAAATATGGTACATTTTATACTTCCTAACAGACCTATACAAAGTACACAGTGTTCTACTAGATAACTCAATATTGCATTGAACAGAGTTCATCGATACATCAACATATAAGTGTTGTCTATGACACTCAAAATTTCTCTCACAAATTTTTTTTTGAAAAGTTACAACTGAACCTTTTGACCCCAACATCCTCTCTGGATGCTATAAAAGCTTGTAGGACAGTAAAGTATACTTTATATGTCAACGTACTACAAGTAGAACTATATAGTAAATTGTCCCCAATGTATCGCGTAGGACGGGATGCATGGAGACTTGTTGAAAAACACTTGGCAGGGACTTGATAAATATTTCTTGGTAGTTTCAATGGCTGTATTTGTGTGATCTTGTGCTGGACGGCTGCATCCAGTCATGTACTTGTTGAAATAAACTTAACAGAGGCGTGGAAAGTATTTCTTTATGATACTGTCTTTACGTTATAAAGTTGTGAGGTGGTCACATTCAATTTAACACTGACTGACAGAATAGACAGCAGATTTGCCTATACTGTACAAGTGTAGTTTTGCCTATAGCTACCCCTGAAACTTGGCTATCTGGTTCGACAGTGTCGTTAGCCAGAAAGTCAGGCCAGTATGTCGATCCACAGGAGCTGAGTCTCTGGACCAGCCTATTGTTTACTGCTGAATGGAACTAGGTTTGGTGTTTTGCTGAACTGGGAATTACACATTTCCAGTCACAATTTGAAGTTGAGCTACATTTTTGTACACGTTCATGCACTGTCTACAAGATAAGCCTTCCACTGGCATTGCCTTGGATTTTAGCCTTCATCTTCCAAACACCATGTGTGTGTGTGGAAGTGATGGAATGCCAGTTCTAATATGCAGATAGGCTTTAAAATGGGATCTGATGGGGCCTACTCGCATGGAAAACTCATAAACAGACCCCACTTTTCTGAAATATCATTAATTTATCAATGACAAATATTACAAGATTTTATAAAATTCTCACGGCAGGTTCCTAAAATTTCATATAAATGTAATTTCCTCAATGAGAATACCTCATACGACCTAGCTATGATCTGCTACAATTATTACAAACCTGGGAATGCAGTCATTTATAACAGATAGTACATTTTACATACATTATCATGGATATGTCGTTGTAGATTTTATCGATAGATAATTACAGGTATGATATGGTCATAACTTCATTATTAGCATTCCTAAGGGACAAAGTTTTGATGATAAAAATACAATAATCCATCATGCTTGACAGTGTCAGACAAATGGTCTGTATATTCTGTATCTCGTGAGAAATGATTTGGAGTGGTTGTTAGTACATTACAAGATTACGATTTTACAGAAGTACACTCTGTGCTAGATATCAAAGACATGCGATTCTGGTCCAGAACTATACGCGTGGACTCGTTTTCTACGATCTCTCTCACTCTTTCTCTCTCTCCATCAATTGAAGAAAACAAGCCCACACATATAGTTCTAGACTATGTGATTCTGAAGTTACAAATACAAGTCATGAATGAATTTGCAAGACAAGTTAGTTGTACAGATGCAATAGTTTCATCAGAAATACAATGTACTAGATATCAAAGTCATGTGAATTTTCAACGAATATTAGCTGTCAAGATACAATATTTTCATCAGATAACACACACATACAATGCATCCTGTACCAGATATTGAGGTGATTCTTTATTTTCCAGGAACTGTTATTTATATCTACACATTGTGCATCGGTGTTCTGCTTAGGGTAATTTTTCCACTAGCGATGCATGGTGGGAAATTTAGATACAACGACATTGTTATTGTTGATTAGCCCACTTCTCTATGAAGGCTTCGACGGCAATGAAACTGAAAAGATATATTCTTGACTCAGATAACGATACTTCTGGGCTTACATGTAGGCAGGTAAATACATCATACTCAAAATACACAATGATTTTGAGAATCGCTCCCACAGACATTTAATTTGTTTATATCGAGGATGTTTTCAAACATCACATGGTAGTATGCCGGTGTTTATTAAATATGATCAGAATGGTCGATACAGCTAGAAATAATAGAAGAAGTTGCCTCTAGACTTTTTCTTAAGCCTTTCATGACTGGAGACGAGTTTTAAATAATTTTGGGACCCAATTTATATGAACATTTTCATAGTTATAATATTACTTTATTAGGAAATAACATTTCTTTAATTCCAGTCTAAAATGAAGCTGATATATGCCAAAAACTTACATAAAAACAAGAATTTTGTTCAAATAATTTTGCCGGCAAAGTTTTCAGTACTGAATGGGTTAAGCCACCATATTCAAACATAGATCTTATATCTATGTTACTAACAAACAAAATGCTTTAGTCTGTCAAAAAATGATGTAGTATTTTACAAATTACATATCCTTCCTTCCTTAGTACTAGTAAAAATATGTGACCAAAATTCATTGCTAATACGCAGGAAATCCTACGACTGGTAAATAATGTAAATATGCATTTAACCATGATGCAACATCACTGTAAATTTCTCTCCCATGACTCAAGCGTCCAACTCAACGTGCAATCAAGAGTACATTTGTAAGTGAAACACATTTGTAAAAAATCAACTCAGTTTTTTTTTTTAGAGATTTTAAGCTATATTTTTTTTACATTGTTTGCATAAAAAGATGTCTTCACTGATTTAGTACATATTAAAGTTGCCATGAATGAAAAATTTACTCCTTTTACGAGAATTTTGTTGGGATGATTTTGGCGGCAACATGGTCGAGCACAAGTGGTTTACAATTTATATTCATTCCGCCA
The DNA here is from genome assembly GCF_964340395.1 of Glandiceps talaboti. Lineage (NCBI taxonomy): Eukaryota > Metazoa > Hemichordata > Enteropneusta > Spengelidae > Glandiceps > Glandiceps talaboti. Next base: position 12,802,477 of record NC_135559.1, read on the forward strand.
TAAACACGATAAAAGGGTTATCTAATAAAAGAGTATTTACATTACAGGACACCAATTTACATTTTATTACAGGGAGACATTAAAATGTAATTTCTCTGGCATATCCGTATGCACGGAAATGAAATCCCGGCATTTGAATTCCCGGTACAACACACTCTTGACATGTTTCTCTAACATATTACCTCATTCTGTATTTTCATCACATAAAACCTTCACTCTAAAAATGTACAGCTAACAACATTCTTGTTCTGAACACAGCAAACCATTGTTGCTGCATTTCGACAAGCCCTGACAAGTAGCCGTGTTACCATCTAATAGTATACGGTTCAGTGAAACGTAGGATATTATTTCGGTTTACAGAAGCACCTGGTCATTATGTAGGACTTCAAGTTGAGGAGAGTGACATGGCTGACTGAAGACTGCCTTGTTTTTCTGTTCAATTGAGAGGAACCAGCCACCATAACACTATGTTTATTTGGCAATTAACATGAAGAGTGATTTGGGCAATGGTTTCTGCCTTTTTTCTTTGCCCAATTTGTTTCTGTATTTTCCTTTGTCCAATTTTAGAGGAACATCGATCATAATGCTACATTTACTTGTCAATTAGAATAAAGAAAGATGGCGCAATGGTTTCCACCGACGGATTAATTATTTCTCTTCTGTTCACTTGATGTATTACTTTCGGCTACACCGATATTGCACACACAGACAAATTTGAGTTATTACTACAATGACAAGACCTGTGGTAGGGGCACTCAACTTTCGAACTAGAAAACTTTATAACTGATGCCAGGATTCATTTGTCCTCAAGTATGGCAGGCATAATTTAATTAATCTAATCTGTACAACCTGTCTGTATCATCAGCTTATAACTTTGGGCTATTTGTCATATTCTATCAAATTAATCCTTTGGGAAAAATGAATTTTGTTATTAAGTTATCATAAATTTATACTTGTAATATTGTGGCCTCTTTCACAGCAGTTACAATGTTTCTATCATTAGGGTAAATGTATCAAAACATGGAAAATCTAGCATGGCTAAACATTCAAAATGATAAAATATTTAGCATTAAATTCAAACCCTGTGAAAAAGCCCGCTCATGATGCAAAACTAGTACTTGTAGAAGATTCCTATCTTTTCACAGAATTACAAATTCACTTTGACACCTTTTTTATCAAGATAACGTTTCGACATCACTCTCTATTCTAAGTACTAAATTCTGTCTAATACCATTGGTTTCAATCTCGGTTCCTATGCCGTGGTTGCTTGGCAACAAAGTCCTTAGCTACTATCGCTATGACAACCAAGTAAAAGTATATTGTCTGACCTATTGTGCCTTAAAAGGTCACCAGTGATATGTGACAAGTTACATGTCGTGATATGATGTCAAGGAACTCATATTACAGTCAAATTATGTAGCAAGTAGGTAAAATCAATCTAAGTTACACAGGTGCTTTACAAGAAAGTATGGTACAAATTACAAATTAACACAATGTGTGGCAAACGTAGCAAGTTTTTAAACTTGTTTTTCCTGACTTGTATTTTTTCAGTGCAAGGGAGAGAATTATTTAATAAGATCATACTGTTTTACAAGTCTAGAAAAAATTATTTAACACAAACAATTCCAGTCAGTAGACATTTGAAAATCAGGATTATTTTGCCCCCAAAAGTGAAATATAGAATAGTATATTGCTTTTAGAGAATGACCAAAATATGTTTTGAAAATGCTAGACAACCCTTGATAACGTCATGCAGAACAGAACATCGAATATGAACCAGAGTCCCTTGAAGGTTGTTTGGGGTGATATTAGGTCATATGTCGTGTCAAACACAGAATATCTTAACCATTCCTGTCAGTGTCAGAGACACACAACAAAATGATATTCGATGAAAATATGACATAAAATGGAAAGGTCAAAGGTTATTAAAGGTGATATTATTTGTATGACAGAACGAGATGGACGTTCGTGACACGTCCAAACAGCATTGGGATTTATACGTTTAGTTGAGTGCACTTTTCACAATGGTCTGTCTCTAATTGTTAACAGATGTTCTTCACATAGGTTGTGCAGCTTTCTAGGTACATACAAAGCCTGTGAAAATCTTAAGTTGTTCAATAAATATCACTATGGTAATCAAAGCTTCGGTTTTCTGAGATAGACACAAAACTAAAACTATTGTCGCAACATATTGATACAACTGTGATAAGCTATCGAATGGATGTTGGTTTCATTATAGTTTATCGTCTCAGTAGGGCAGCTTTTGAAAAGTTTATTCCATATAGTTGCAGTGTACTGTTTTGGGACTTCCAATGTTTATACTTATTAGATTTGCATAACAGAGGGACCGCTATGACCCACTTATGTAATGTACGACACTGAACAACAATAGTTTTAGTTTGTATCTATTTAAAGTAAACTAAGGCCCGGATTTCCAAAGTTGTACGTCAAAAGTTAGCCCATGCAGATCTGGTTTAGCAAATGTTTTGTCGAGGTAGTCACTAAATTAACTGAGGACACATCCCCCATTCCCACATTTTGTTCCATCCCCATTTCTGTATTTTGCTCATCTTCATTCATAATTCATGGTTCTCAACCCCAAGCAAAAAATACAGGCATTTGTTTTTATTGTGAACTTTTGACATCCTTTCTGGCATGTTCACTTGAAAGTGTTACGACACTGGAAATCCAGCCTTCAGTTTACTAAGATAGACGCAAACTAAATCTATTGTTCTTCAATGTGGTAGATTACACAAGTGGGTGATAGTGGTTCCTCTGTTGTGTGATTCTAATCACCTTGTGATCAAGATAGTGTAAACATTGGAAGTCCTAAAACAGCACTGCAAGTTCATGGAACTCTAAATAAACTAGTTTGCAGAGTTGCCTCTCTATGTAGACTATAATTAAACCAAAGTCCATTCAATAGCTTACTGTTGTATCAACATGTTGTGACAATAGTTTTAGTTTGTGTCTACCTGAGAAAACTGGCGACTTAACTACCCGGGTAATCACTCTCTCCTCTGCGATAGATGAAAATCTAGTGGACTGGAATTCCACGTCGCCACCATTTCAACACAACCGGGATATATCCAAATAATCAGAACAGAACCAGAAGCTGGCAATGTGGTCTTTAATGTGTACAAAATATAACCAGAAGCTAGCAATGTGGTCTTTGATATGAAATCTTACCTCAATGTTTACATCTTTAAGTAAATGCTTCATATCAAAACAATAAAGTAAATGAGGTGATAATGTCCTGTTAATTACTATCAGAATGGTCTACTGTCTTATAGTTTAGATTATATGGCTTTTATCTTGGAAAGAAAATGTAAACTACAGGTCTGTAGTACACTGAAGTGATAACCCACAATTACGACAGTGGCAATGTAGGTTTTGACTTACTTTATATAGGTAGTTTGACTCAAACTAAACCTATTGTTCGATGTGGTATTTTACACAAATTATAACGATGCCTCTGTTGTGCAAATCTATTCACCCTGTGATCAAAATAGTGTACACATAATGGAAATCCCCCAAAAATGTGCACTGCCAGATTATGGAAGTCATCGGAAAGACTACCCTAGTGTGAGTACAATTTTAAACCCATTCAATTCAATAGCTTATATCAACATGTCACAACTATAGTTTTAGTTTGTGTCTATCTTAGTAAGCCAAAACCACAATTGCCGCTGCCGTAGCAAATTATGTCCGACGTTTTTTGCAGTTTAGATTTTGTACATGAACCTGTTACTCGTTTACATGTAGTTTTGTATTGTACATAACATACAGACAAAAGAGTCTGGACAAATTTGACGTGTCATCTGATGTCAAGCGCCTCAAGAATTTATAGGGTCATGTCTAGATCACTCTGTAATGATTGTGGAATGTCAATAAAAGGGAAAAATTACAAACAAAGGAGTCTTTGATGACTCATAATAGGGTATAAATTATTGTACAAATAGTAATGACCAATGGGCGTTGTTCAGTTTAAACTCAGTATCCGTAACTATCATATGGGTTTGACTGCGTTGTTGGGGAGAACAAAAATTTTGTTAGCCATAATCTAGTGCTATTTATTTGTGCATCAAATCTCAAGATATTTTTGTTCTGATTTCATACTGAATTATGTATTTGTAAAGTTCTGTGTTTTAAAAAGTTTTGTTTTTATGGTTTACCATCGTTTTTTGTCATTTTTTTAATTATCTTATAGTTATACTAGTACAGCTATACAGTTTCTTTTATCGGTTGTCTTTGTCTTTTTCAAGCATTTTTAATCATATCACTCATTTTATTTTACCATCAATGGTCACCATTTTGATTTGAAAATAAACCATTATTATTATTATCATCTTTCTTACACTGTTACAGAGGTGGGGGTAGGGTGGGGGGTGGGGGGTGGTGAAGAGATTTGATACCACATGTAGCATCTAGGCTAGGTTAGCCAAGTCTCTGTGCTAGTTCTGTTCTGGACTTACAGATTTTCAAGTCTGCCACTGATTGCCTAGATTTTGAGTGTAATAACATGTATACCTTTCAGACAGGCCACATAGCCTCCTTTAGAATGCAATTTTTTTTTAAATTGTAAGTATATTTGGTCATGCTATGTTCTACACACACAGACTGTCAGTCCTTAATTAGATTCCTAAATTTCAGTCATCAGACTAAACTATTAGCGTAGTTCCTTATAGCATATACAACAGACCATGTCCACCTTGCATCATATAATACAACACTTCTAAAAATACCACATTTTTGTCTGTATTTTGTTTGGTTTGAAAAGCTAACTTATTAGTAATGACAATCCTAGTAACGCCCTTTTTGGGCACCTGAAGAACTATCTCCTGTCGATGTATCAGAAATATTTCAACGACATTATTTTAGAGTAAAAATATTACGTCATCTACATTGAAATTCTGCATTGTGACTCTTTCATCTTATAATTTTGAAAGAAAACAAACAAATCAAACTACTGGTACTGCAAACACACTGGGGGTGATAAACTCAGAAGGAATGACAACTATGGCTGAACAATACCATTGAGTTCTATATTTGTACCTCTCAGACTCAGTTAGGTGTATGGCTTTCTCTGCAAGTTTTTTTTGTTCTAGGTTAGCTTATGTTTCTTTTTTTATGCTTTGCTAGCAGAATTTTGACGTGGTAGACAGTTTAACATAACCCCAGACTTTCCTCATCTTACAAATTGTGACTGTAGGGCAAACGGTGATCAGAAACATCCCTAGATTTCACACAAAACAACAATAGTGTTGCTTTCAGAGGTTATCACGCATATATAATGAGTACTCCCACATATATAATGAATCATTGTGCATACATAATGAGGTCATCTCCAGGAAGCTACCCTGATCAATCAAACTGTCCAAACTTTCAGAGGGGAGGAAGTTTGTCTCTGCAGATAAAAACAAACTTCAAAGAGAATGCTTCTGTTACCTTTGTAGTCAAAGTGTGTTGAACTGAATAGAAAACTGGACAGTAGTGGAAATCATAAGAAAGAGATACTTGTATTGTCTGGGGTAAATGGTCCATGCTGTTGGGAAAAAACAGACTGCGATGTGCGATGCTGCCCTGAGCTAAAACACATAAAACACAAAGCAATATCCTCCAGCTATGGTGTATATCTTTTAGTTCTTCTCAATTTTCGACCGTTTATTCTCATGAGTTACAAAGTTGAAGTAGAGAACGATAAAGTTTTTCAACTGATTGATAGGCTCTCTGTTGACTTGCGGTGTTGCTTTCACCATCCAATTTTGTTTACTCATGGTAACATAAATGCACGGTTCTTTGAGCTAACTTCCATAGATAAATTCTAGTATTGTAATGCTTTGGGCCCTGGGGAAGGCAACATTTCCAGGACCTGAATTATTCAATTCTAATGTCGATTCTATTGAACAAGAAAAAGTACCTGGTGATGTTCTGGCTGACTAACTTTCTCTAAGGATAAGAATGAAGTAATCCAATTGAATTTCAGCTTAGGAATTTGTCACATGTTTCAATTTCAATCGCCGTGACAGTAACATCATTTTCATCTGGAACTCACACTCTTTGCACGACACTTCATGTCATTCCCATATAGAATAACATGAATTCCGGACAACACTGGATACTGCTAACTTTAGATCTGGGAAAATGCATTTGGTAAAATCAATATAACTATTCATTTCTTAATCGTCTTAACTTTTTGACTCTTAGGGGTATATGCATGCAACACATATTTAAATTCCAATATGGAGGAAAGGCAAAATCAATTGAGATATATCTTTGGTGATACAATACAAAAATGGAATGGATTCAGCAATTTGTTGTACCTCAATGAGCTTTCCCAAGTAAATTTACAAATCAAACTCTACACTCCAGTAAAATTACTGTATTTGAAAAACACCTGTATATACTTTAAACATATACATGTGTATGAACCACTTATCGCCACGATCTTCTGGCCCTTAACTTAAGGGCTTATTGAGTCCAAAATGAGGGAAAGGAAAAAAAACGTTATTCATAGGCAGTAAAATTGCTGTAATTTGGTAACACCTGTAACAGCTATATAACGTGTATGCGAATTTATACCTAATTACTGCTCAGTTTTGCTTGATCAATAGTGAGGTGAATTCACTCCCTGTGGCATTGATTGATGGCTTGGATGAGTTGGCTGCATCAACTAGTATGACATGCCAGGGACGGGGTCAGATGAATCATCAAGTTACGAATATAAATCACAAATTACTACAAGAAACCACTGGCAACCGTCCAACTCAACCCTGTTAGAGATACTCCTGCCACTTTACTCCCATTGTTTGGATCATTATCACGACATGCTTTCCACAGTGTACAGATATGTGGAAAGTAAGACGCTGAGACTGTGATAGACTCCAAGACTTCACATTGTAAGCACTTGATCAGTGTTGCCAGTTCTGAAATGTTGATCGTCTCAAAGTGATGCAACTCAGACTGAGTGACTGCTGTGAAGAATCACTGGTTACTGTACGGCTGATATCATACTATGATAATATGTATGGCTCTACTGTCAACTTAAAGGGGAATGATAGAAGTCATGGAATGATGGCAATTATAGAGGATTAGTCTAGTATTTATAACAAACACCGTACAATGATAATCCCTGTCTTACTCCCTTTAAACACTTTCAAGTTAAAGGCCCATGACAAGTCTGGTTTAAATTGTGGATGAAACAAGCACTTGTCTGGCAGAGCTATAGAAAAGTTGGTCCTGAACTAAAGAATTTATCAATTCCCAACATACAATACTAAAAATATCAACACCTTATTCAAATTTCTAGACTCTTACAAATATACACGACCAGAAAACTACATGGAAACAATTATGAGTTGATTACATTTTACTCTGTTCATAGCCACAGAAAGCACTGTTTTAGGGAAAGCCATATTCTTTTTTACGGAAACAGTTCAGAATTTTATTGCTTGCATAAAATATAGCAACTTGTGAACTGTCGAACAAAGACCTTTCCTTACCGCTACTTAAAATTTTACGACTAACAAAATCATAGTTATTTACTTTTATCTGGCTTTAAGTTAGTGTAACCACACACAGTGGAGGACACTGTCTATGGTGTTAAACCTGTAAAGACAACATCACTTCCACACAAAGGACCTTTAGAAAAACAAAAATGGCCTCATCATAGTCACTAGACAAACAACATCAAAACTATCAATGTAAGATTAATGTAAATATTATCTAGTAGCTAATTTTGCTAAAAATATGATTATTACATATTTCTATCATGACAAAACTGATTCCTTATCATTATACAAACACTATCAGTTAATGAAAAAAATCACTTAAATTTCCATACTACACTTCTTCATTTTCAAGTGGCCTGTTTTACTCACATGTGCTGCCTGTGTAAACTGCAACTTCAATTTTTCAAATTGGATTTTGTAAATTTTCAAGTTGCCAGTACACTAGCAATAAACTGTAACTTCGTTATTTAAATTACATTTTCAAATTTTCAAGTGGCCCACTATGCTAGCTATGATTGCTATAAGTTTAATTCTAAATAAACTTTTAAAATTTGAAATTTTTTAGAATATTCATATACTCGTATGACTCAGAGCTCAAATGACTTCTATGCATGATGGTCAGATTTATCTAAGTGAATTGTTCCAGCTCAGCTAACAATTGTCCATTTATGTCTATTAGTCTAGTTTACTGCCAGCTTGGTAGTCTAGATACAATGTTTAGCAGCTAGCAGCCTGTGTGCCCAGGACTACTGCTGCAGTGCTAATTTTGAGCCTGTGTCTCAACATAGTTTTTTTTCTATCATTGTTACTCAACTTTTTAGATTTTTACATGCAAGTGGAATATGAGTGGTAAGGCTACTAAGGAATGTATGCAGGCTTATTGACCTTAGTAGTAAATAATGATTTAACCTGGGTGTAATAGTAATGGCTGGCATTTTTAAAAGTGTGCCTATCAATTTAAGTACAGCTAATCTTGATAAAGAACAACCATAGATCACTGAAGTAACGGTTTTAACCTTGACTTCTATACCCTAGTTCAAGTTTGAAATTCTAGAGTCTTGTAAAGTTATTGATATGCACGCGACCGTGACTTTATGGTGCTATGTCCTAGACCTTATCATCACCGCAGAGTACGAACTTTACCTTTGGGACACTAACGTTATCTAGTTTTGTCTAGACTGTGCCGCTAGAACCGACCCTCAAAGGACGATCCATTAGTTGACCTCAGTGATTGGTTTGAGTAGAGGAATGCCAAACAAACTTTTTTCTGTACATTCTGTTTTTCAATTGATGGTTATATTTCTTATAACATCTTTGCTACTGTCTTGAAATGTTTGTATTATAGTTTACTTGACCTCACAAATAAACTGAATGGGAGATTTGGAGCAACTATAACAGTTTCCTACACATTGTTGTGTTTTTGCCAACCCAGAAATCCGGTGTCAGAAATGGGGTACTTCTATGATAGTAATGTATGTACATGTAGTTTCCTCATATTGTATGGATGTGCTAGAGTTTTAGAACCCTGGTTACAGAGAAGGGATTCTACATTCAATATTTAAATTTGTAAAAAAAAAAAAAAAAAAAAAAAAAAAAGATTTTCTGTGTTTTGTTTGTTGGTTTTTTGTTGGTTTTTATTGTGTTTTTTTTTTTGAAAGGGAAGGGGGTGTTCATTTTATATAAATCCTAGTTACAGAGAAGGGGTCAGCTGACCAGTACAATTATAATAGGTCTTACACATTCAGTGTTTGTCTTTGCTTTATTTTGGGGGTTTTTTCCAGCAAACTTTACAGAAACCTGATGAGGAAATTAAAAAATAACTTACCAACAACACTTGTTATGAAAATTATTTGCATAAATTAGCATGGAAGGAAACAGCTTGAAATACGATAAACATTGCTGAAATAATCAGCCCATGCATGAATCCTTGATTTCAAATTAACACCAGACATAGAAACTCAAGTAAATGAAAGGCAGGCTTCATTACAAGGACAGACAGTAGACGGGACTTCTCAAATGTACAGTGGGTTACATCACTACATGGTTATGTCTATCAGCTGTCTCTTGGTTGTTTCTCAAAGTGCTGTCTGACTGGGCACCGACTATAAACATACTCAGCAGCATAAAACATGTGACGAATTGTTTGCAGATATGAATGACTGACAGTTGACAAGTGACATTCCTTCTAAAAAAAACTTATGGAGATAGTAAAACGACCTTGTTCATTGAGATGAAAGAAGAGCATATTTTTAAACAAATAAATAACACATATTTGATTTTAAGTTACAGGGTCTGAATTACCCCATCATTGACTAATACCTGAATTGTCTTGTTAAATGGCATATCCAATATGGTAGCATACATGTATGCTGGATTCGAAGGAAGGTATTTGAAATTATGAAAAATTCCAATGTTGTGACTTTTCGTCACCTGATCAAAAACTTTTGCCATCAAAGAAATGTCAAAATAAGTAGCTAGTCAATAAATTACTAATATAGTAATAAGAGATATGTGGGCCTGTCATTTTTTTTAACTGACAAACCAGCACTATGCTGACAGACAGACACAGTAAGGTCCTGGTTTTCTACACAGCTTTATTTAGAATATAACCTGAAAGATCTAGGCATTCCTTCCATGGGGTAGTGAGTGTGATTACACTAGCGGACAAACAGCTCAACATTTCAGTCAATGCAGAATGGTGTACGGAGACAGTCAGAACCAGGTACCAACTTACTCCATCTCCAAACAGGACTACAATAGCAACAAGCTGTATGTGTCAAGCATACATGATATTTGGTGTAGACTACTATTTCACGACATATAAATAGTAACAGCCCTATTTAGTATTTGTGTCTTACCATGACATACTATGTTACTATGCAATTATTGACTTGATACTAATGATACAGTGTTAAATACAACAAAAACAAAATTTTAACTCAACAAATATTTGGAGAATTTTCACTTATAAGTTGATATCTTTACGTCTCTTGGAGGAAACAAAAGAGAACAAACAAACCAAACAATAACAATAAGGTTATTATATCTAGCTCAATTATGTCTAAACCATCCTCACCCCCAATCCCCCACCCCCCACCCCCCACCCCACCCCACCCCACTCCTACCCCTCTTCAGCATAGAAAAGTTGTTAAATTAGATATACTTATGATCATAAAACTACATTCTATAAAAGCAGTTCCACAGGGTTATCCCAAGACCTTTTGCTTCAAATGTACACTAGTGGGTTAATTCCACTAGTCTTGAAATAATATGAATATATTAGCATAATATATGAACAAATTAGCATAATGTGTTATTGTTTTTCATTATAAATGCAAATCCAAATCATTATTATCCAAGGGCAACCCTAATCCGTTGTAGTCTGACTACCAGAATGCCAAACTTGTTTCTCATTTTTTTTACACATACAAAAATGTATCTGTTCTTTGCTGGGGCACTATTATTGAATGTCAAATATTGATTGATGGAAATGGGCCATGGTCAGGTGAAACTATGTGAAAACAATAAATCATGCAAAACACATGAACAATAAAAGAGAAAATGAACTACTCCACACATCAAACAGATCTGTTGGTGTTGAAATCTTTTAATTTTACGCACTGTTAGTTGTCTTTTATGTACCTGAAGGTCAGGATGCCAGTGTTATACTTTCTAAGTTTGTCAACTGTCTACAAATTCACCACATGCACTAATTTCTGATATTAGTTTCAAAATCTGGGGAACGCTACTTCCTTCTCCTCCAGACTGCTGTACTATTGTTGTATGCATTGAAAATGATAAGTCTTCTAAACTTATTTTTAAAAGGTCCAGTTCTAGTCTAGTGCTATCCGTGTGTGTGTGTGTGTGTGTGTGTATGTGTGTGTGTGTGTGTGTGTGTGTGTGTGTGTGTGTGTGTGTATGTGTGTGTGTGTGTGTATGTGTCACGCTCAAAATCTCTCTTTACATGGGGTGAAGAAATAATTTGATACCATATAATATCTAGACTAGTCCAATTCTAGGTGCTGGGTGTGAAAAACAGTTGTTGGACACAGCTATAGTCACTGTGCCCTCTAATGATAGCAAACATTTTTGTATCTTTTTTTTTTGTATTTTTTTGTTGCAAGTCAAAATGAGAAAAACTGAGATTTCTTGTGAATCACCACATAGTAAGAAATAGGAGAACACCAAATGTTGGTGTGTCACTAGAAATTGTGTGTGCCAGTGGTATGTCAAATTGGCTTAGAGGGCACACTGGTTATACTATTATAGTAAAATTTGAGCCCGAACAAAATAATGACCCTAACATAACCCATATACTTCGACAAAATAGCACTAATGTGAAAATCTGGGACTGAATTCGTAGCCTTTACACTGTCCATCATAAGCTGGTTATTGGTTATTTGATCTATAAATATGTCTACGTATAGAAATCTGGGGAATGTATTCCATCCAAACTGTCCATTTGTGTGTTATGTGTCACTGTCAGTTTAAACAAAGGACTACATTTGTTAACTTAAAGGGGCAATGACACTGCCGGAAATAAAAGTATTTTCATAAACTTTGGGTTCTGGAAAGACATTTCATGACTTCAGATCAAATAAATTGTCAAGAAACATCAAACTGAAGGATCATGAATATTCATTGTTAACCTAATATATATGCATGTCTGGTAAGTTCTATGAGGCAACAATGGACCACAGCCACAACAATGAAGGTAAAATAGATTTTCAATTTGCTCTTTCTTGGGAATCATGATGTGATGCTAAATCCTGAAATGACTCTCCACTTGAAAAGTTACGAAAATAACTTTCTTTCCTGGAGTGGTGTTCCCCTTTAAACCAAATTTCTTGTATAAGCAATGTTTTTTTTTGTGGTATGACATAAATATGCACAACTTCCCACTGTTTAGAATGACTTTTGACTACAAATTGCATCAACACTGTTTGTCATTTAAGAGGATTAACAAAACTAAACCACTTTCACAGTTACAACAACTGTCAAACTTTCCATCTCTTTCAGGACAATTACCGGGGTGCCAATTTGCTTTTTATTGTGTGATCTGTTTTGAAGAAGAAAAACAACGATATGCACTTAACACTAAAAACACTTCATTGAAAGAATCTCAACTGGTTGGAGCATTGAACAGCAAATAACAAACAGTTTCTCTTAAGTGGGGTTCCCCTCTAATTGTTGGGAAAGTCAAACCTGTCTAAATCTGTACTGAATACAGATGAACTATTAGCAAGTTATAGACAATGGTAGGAGACACCCATCACTACCAGCTGTTCAAGGATTTAAACCACTGACATAAGATTTATGTCAAATTCATGAGATTTTAGACAAAGATGGCCTTGCGACAAAGAACCCCTGCTGGTAACTGTCTAAAGGCACTTTTATTACAGTAATTTTAATTCACACTACAGCCTTATTATTAGTCTGGGTCCATTCTCTGTTTTACAATCCAGAGTACTATGGTTGTTGTGAGTACTGAGATACTGGTGGCTTGAAACAAAGCCGTGTCTTGAAACAATGTGGTGTCTTGAAACAATGCGGTGTCTTGGAACAAAGCAGTGTCTTGGAACAAAGTGTACCAGTGCCTTCAGACAAAGCGTCGGTTGTAGACGCAACTGGTTAATTATCTGTCTGTGTACAAGTTTATAACAGTAGATCATTAATTAAAAAGTCCTCTTTGGTGCTAATGTACCCCTACAGAAAAAGAGCGCTCATGATTTGAGCAGCCATTGCCGCTGCATTTCTCCAGTTTTCCAGTTCTATACATCTGGCCATGTGTTGACATAATTCTGGGTGATCATCCGAATGTTGGGTTCTGGGAAGGGGTGGGGAATGACAAATTGACCAAGAAAATTCAGCCCCATCCCTCCCCATCCACCCACCCAAGACAGGAGCCGCATCCATTTTGAGACACTTACTGACTACAGTTTGATCCACATACCCTCCTCCCTCACTGCACAAACACAATCACATGACAAAGTTTTTGACAGTTCAATTTACCAGTTAAAGTGATGAAGTACAACCCCTGCCAAAACACAAACTGCCTATATACCACTATGACCTACAACACATGTAGAAGCATTGACCAGGTATAATCTACATTTCACCAACCAGTTACATACAAATTTACAAAGGGTAATTACTTCAAGTTCAATACTAATTACAAATTCTAATTTATTGCTTCAGTTCTTTTAATTCAAAGTTATTCTAGAGAATGTAAATAAATCTGTCCAAGCTACTGACTGAATTTGATTGAATTATTCTGATCTCAATACATCGGAATTCAGTGATTGAATATCTGTCAACTACATACAAAGCTACCACAGTCAAGGTCAGACTACAACAAAATGGCCGCCACACTATCTCATCTCATAAACCTCAAGACTATTTTCTTACTACAGATGTCAATTTTCATAACTTTTGACAAATAAATTTTGTAAATATGCAATATTAGTAATTCATGATGACTGGGAACCTGAAAATGATGAATTATTACATTTTTTCTTTAATTCCAATTTTTTGTACATACAATTGTAAGTTCTGTGTTTTTTATTTTTAGACTTATGAAAGCAAGAATTTCTGGTATTCAGTTTCAAACACATATGATAGAATCATAATATTGGAGGAAATCCCTGGGATAGATTTTATCAAACTAATGGTCTCAATCCAAATAATGTTGCTGTGTTGCACCCTGGATAACCTTGAGTTAAATTCATTACTTAAGCTGGGGTGCCCTCAAACTACGGACATCCTGCAGTTACATTGATTACACATTGGGACATTTGTGGGACAGCGCAACCTAAAGGGCACAAATAAATCAACCTGGTGGCCCCTATATTTCAGGATGTATTGGAATAGCCTCACTGTTTATATGAAGGTGAACGGCCTTTAGAATTATAAATAGGGGGATCAATTGTGTACGGGTTATACATGCCACTCATTAACACTACACTGCAGGCTTTGACTCGATTTGTTGGTTAATTAGTGACTTTCTTTACTCCAATGTCCTTCAAGCTGTAGTCATTGTTATCAGTGGATGTCAGTATCCTGTACAAAAGCACTGCAACAAGAAACCAGACCATACGCAGGAACTGATTTCAATGCGAATTGTTTCTAAATCTATTCAGAAGCTCTTACATACAAGTACTAACAACCACACTATCGCACCAAAACACTCTCTAAATAGCAACATACACTCAGCTACGACCACTTCGCTGGTGTCTCAACGAGACTTGAAATAAAAGGCCATTGCAGAAAGAACTGGACAGAAACACCAGAATAACATAGAAAGGGTGATTTTAAGCAGTCTGCCCCTTTAAGGGTCATATTAGCATGATAATCAAACACCGTCACAGAGGTTATATTTCCCTATATGTGTCACTTTGAAGTTTTGTTGGCGTTTACGTCTGAGAGTTTTCGTTTATTCCGACTGCTTGGATGGACACGTTTTCGTTTTGTTTGACAACATGACTGACCCTCCGAACAAAAGGCAGCAGTTCAAATATTAGTAGCTGGGTTGGGCTGTCAGGCAAAAATCTTAAATGCAAAGAAACTCAACAAATATACACACGCAATAATGACTATGGGGGACATAAAAGACAACTTTCCATTTAATTTGTTTTGAAATTATGTTGATTATTCTACGTATTTTGTCAGTTTGGTGTGGAATTTCAAAATGACATCCTTTTTTGTTAAGCCCTCAATTACTTAAGAAGAAGATCAAATACAGAAAGTGCTACCGGTAAAAACTGTGTCATTTTTAACAATTACAAGTAACGTATTAATTACTTTTACCAGCTGTCAATCAAAACCAGAATGAAATCAACATCTTGACGTGATGAAAATATTAATATTAATACTGCTCAATAATGACAATGTCATCTGAATCTTAATTCATGTCTATCTTAATAATTGATAATTCATAATCATGAAAATTTCATATTTTAAAAAAAAATAGATAGTGCATGATACAAAGGATGCTATACAAAGCATGTTCCATTTACAGGAAATACAGCTGAAATAGCAAACATTTTTTCCTCATAGACTTATAGAAATTATTCAATGTTTTGATTTGGTTTAGATACATCAACCTGTAAATAGTGTAATGGTGAATTTTAATACAAAGATTAATCTGACGTACAGTTTATTACTTTAATATACATACACGCTGTAAATGAAGGCAATATGTCATTTTTATTAAAACTGCTTGTGTAAACATTGACTGTACATTGACTCTGCTCATCTGTCTGTCTGTCTAACTACATCCTGTTACACATACAGGTTGTATTATACATTTAGTTTTCGTCCTTATTAGCAATACATTATTGCCTTAACAAAGATCACCAAAGACCTTACTTCTGTTCGTAAGCACGTTCAGCAAACACATACTTAAAATCACCCTTGAAAGTTTGCAATACATGTACACAGAATAGAATTCAACTGATGTAAAAAAAAAAAAAAAAAATGTATAAAAGAGGAAATTTTTTTAGACAATTGTTTTCAATTGTGTTAGCAACATTATGGCAGGGGGACTACATGTATGCAGGATAGTCATCCAATTGACGTAACTCATAAAATTTAAGATGTTTTTTTTTTCTACACTTTATGTGCACACCTGTGCATGTAGTTTATAGGCATTCAGGCATCAACCTACCACTTTATTGTAGTGATACTCAAGTACCAACCCACTATAAAACTGTTATGGTTCCACACGTTTCTCCAATTCATATAATCTGTCGAGCCACATTTCATAAATTTGTCACATTTTTTCACAAAAAGTCTTTTCAAAAGAATTAAGATCAACAAATTTGGCTTCAGTTTATTGCAGACAAGATTTTCTTTATTACTTTGACCTTGCAGTTAAAATCTTACAAAATCATTTTTTTAGAACTTATAAAGCAATTTATGATTGTATAACTTAAGTTTATTTGTTTGTATAATCGGTTGATGACATTTGCTTGGTGTAATTCAAGGTGATTACAATTGACTTGTCAAACTAATTAGCAGTTATTCTTGGATTGAAAACAAGACCTTGGATTCAAGGTAAGCTGATTTCAAGAAAAGACCTCTGACGTCAATGGTCTGAATAAATTTGAAAAGAAAGGGACGGCGGTGTCCATTAAGTCATTCTTTGATTCTGTGTTCGAGTAATATTTAGTATTATTTTGTTGAAGGTTGGTGTTAGGGTAGTAGTGTTACCTTGAATATTTATCAGAAATACTTCCATGATTACAGAAAAAATACTGCAAGCATTATCATTTCTGTCACAATGGAGGTAGCCGAGAGACTTGGCTGTCTGGCTTGAAAATCTAACATGTCAAGCCAGTATGTTGAAATAGATTGCTAATATCTGGGCTACTGGGGAAGAGAATGAGTTGTACAGTATGGGGAGAGGAGGGGGGGGGGGGGTGTTAATCAATCAAAAGAATTTGAATGGCACCAAAATCCAACACAACAGACGTAATGTTCTATGGCACTGAACAGGAACAATAGATCGTAGTAAAAGTTAGAAAGTTCTCCTAAACAGATGTGTCTTGATATCCTTCTTGAATTTACCGACAGTTGGTGGTGAACCAAGTCACCTTTGTAAATACAGCACACTAAAACATATTGAGCTTTCAAGTTTATTATAACCCCCCCCCCCCCCCCCCCCCCCCCATCAAACCCGAACCCTTACAACAGAAAACATTACTACTTCTAACAAATATCCATTGCACATAATGGAAACATAGGTCGTCATCAATTTTACAAGAATTTCTAATGTCGGTTCAAAAAACCACTAATATAGATCTGAAACCATACTTACTCTACACTAAAAGTACATGTACATACACTCTTAGTAATTTACCTTTCACAAAGACTGTCAAAATCAAAGCGACAATATGTGCAGTGACAATGATTGGCTAATCAGAGAATGGAACTTTACTTGTCACGATTACAAAACCCGTCCACAACAACACAATGTAGTGCTGTAATGACTTTTCCATTACTGAGTCACTTGGGAATTTCTCAGTTTCTGTAACATTCATTTTCACAATTACATTTATCACTGTGCTCACTTCTAACTGGGAAATGAGTACATAACTACGAATTTAGTGGAAAAGATGTGTAAAATAAGAGTTGTGTTACAGAGGAAAGAGCTAACATGGCTAAAATAGCATACACCAAGGACATTGCCTATATAACAAGTATTATTGTATGTAATCTGATACATAGCTGTCCACTGGGTTTCGGGTTAACCCAATATTTTCCTTCCTGACAGAGTCACCTTATATTTTCACAGTTGGGTCTTGTTCACGATTTTAATATTGTGGTGTTGGTGGTTTTTTAAAAAGAAATGTTTTGCTCTTTCATTGAGAAAAAAATGTTTTAGAAACCACAAAGTACATTTGGACTACAGAACTATGAACTGAATGTAAAAATCTTGCAAAAATTCCAGAAAATTTTAGAACTTCTAAATTTCTGACTGTACTACAGTGGGCAGAAACACCAAACAATAGTTGCCACCAAAATCTTGCAAAAATCGTCAAAAAATTTTGCTTCATCCCAAAAATTCTGGTTGTATGCTCCTGTGAAAAATGTAACAAAGTAAACGTAATTGCTGGCAAAAGTCAGAAGTTAGATTTACAAATAAAATGTTTCAGTTGAATGACCAAAGAACAAGTCAGTGAAGCAGACATACAAACATGGCTACCATGTCAATCATGTCTACCTAGACTAGAAAGGTTAGACCATGTCAGTGAGGTATTGTGGACTAAGAAAGGACCAGACATGTTCATTATTATGAACCCCCCTATAGCCCTTTATTGGGTTAGGAGTCCACAAGCACTTTTTTTTTCAAATGAGTGCCTATATATGTATTACTTGTGTTTACGGAATTCACAGAGTTTACCTAATGGGCAAGATTTTAGGGATAGTACTGTTTACTACACAAAAGTGTGTTGACAACCGCAATCTGTCGCCATCCAAAATACCAAGACCAGGAGAACAGAATGTAATTATTTTATCATTAACTTCATACCTGGACGATTGAGAATATTCATGAAGACAATAAATAACAAATGGAATTCAAAACAAAATGAAAGATTTTTTATGTCCAAATTTTTAAACAAGTGAGTACACAAACTGTTCATATAATATTATCATGGAAGTACATAATATTTCTGAGACTTGTCATCAAATTTTGCATATAATAATGCTGAAATAATATGACACTCAATAACATCTTTTTATTTGTCGTATCACTGTGTAAGTTCCACTTCCACATAGAGTCACAAGACAAGTTGCACGTTGCGGAATCAACACAAACCATTTTGACCAAAAAAAAAACCTGCAAAATAGAAATAGTAGTACCGTACTGATCATTGGCAATATGTCAAAATCTACCCCACTGGGATAGTTTCCTTTTTATCAAGTGTTTCTTCATTAAATGACTAACGAGTTGATATTATCGATATTTGAACTATTATCATAACAAGTATCGTTGCACGTAACGATTCACAACACAGTTGATAATTAGTTAGGTGAGCCAGACAACTTCCTGGCCTGAGTTCAATGAACGTATAAATATATCACTGATTTATAACACACGTACCTAGATATATCCATGTGATGTAGGAATGTTACCTGTACTATGAAGTGATTATTGCGGAGTAACCGAACTTTAACGATGACTAACTAGTAATAGGAAACTATATATGCGTAAAAGTGCACTTTGTGTAACTTGTTTTGGCAACAGTTTGTATGGCTGTTGTGGTCATAACACAACCAATAATTTGTCCCCATACCTGCATAATTTCTGTGAGTGTAAAATGACAGGTTACAAGAGTAGGTGAAATGATAGCATTCAACCCTAACTCAAGTCATTATTTTTGTTGTAGCTTCGCCGGATGATTCAACTATGTTTTCTAACTCAAAATACTACTCTGGCAATCATGATCTCGAGTTTACTAAGATAGACTCAAAAACTATTGTTGCGACAAGTTGATATACATGTAACTGTAAGCTATTGAATTGGTTTACTTACAATTGTATATATATTCATAGTAGGGTAGCATTTTTGATGGCTGACATGATATGATCTTGAGTGTACATTTTGGACATTTTAAACTTTTACACCAGTGTTTACAGAGTGACATACATGTATCTACCACACATCGACCGACAATTATTTTAGTCTGTGTCTATCTTAGTAAACTGAGACTTCAATTGTCAGAATAGTAAGTTGAAAGGAAGTCAAAATTAACTACATTTTTTTTTTCAATTTTCCTGAAAAATTATCATAAATGAATGGAAACACTATTGAAATTGTCAAAGACAGCGAACCACTATGCTGTCAATCCAAATTATGTGCTACCAACCTTTTAATTTGATTTTACAATTGTTATATATTCACCTTCCAAATATCACATGGATTAAAAACATTTCAAATTCAATGATTTCAAATTACAGAATTCAACTGACAAAATCATGTGACTATTTAAATCCTTCGAATTGTGTAACTTCCTATTGTTGTTATGACAATGCAGTGAGTCCACTTCCTGTCGATCAGGTCATTGACCGATAGCAAACATGTACCAACTGTTTCACCAAAATTTCGATTTTTTGGGGGGTGAATAAACACTGGTAGATACCAAGACTGTATAACTCTCCTGCCTAAGTTCTTTACTATTTAGGTTGCAAATTTTCCGGTCCTTGTATTCCTGTTATTACAGGGAGACAAGAAAAGTAAACAATGTCTTTGTTGACTTCAGAAAAACTTCGGCACATACTGTGACATACTCGCTTTTCAACTGTGCCATTGAAATGCATAACTGTGCAAGGACCTTTCCTTCAAAAACTTGGCACACCCTTTCAACTAACTTTACACAGTACATGCCATGAACTTTTTGGATTCAAAAAGGCACTTATTTTTTAAGGACAGTAGAACTAAAATAAAGTATCTTTTGTCTCTTTTCATTGTTAGATGTGTAGTACGATGTCACAAAATCTGTTTGATGTAACTTAAATGTTTTCACATTAAATCTCAAGAATTCAGAGTAATATGTTTATGTATTTTACTTATTCACGTTCAAATTTTCAAAATATTTCTCCTCAAATTACAAAATGTAGAAAACTTGTTCTTGGACTCTGGGTATCAAATGAAAATTTCTACTCACAGAGTTCATTTATTTTTTAAAACTATGTTTTTCTGTTTTAAAGTCATTGTCATAAACCTCAGCCTCTTTTACGACACCGTCAAATACGCACCACCCAGAAGCCATCCTTATTTCGCAGAGTTGCGGAAGAAGAAACTGCTCTGGTTTGTGAGCATGTTTAGAATGTTAGTCATGGCTACACCATTGTGTAATATGGCATATGGTTGTTCCAAACAATGTAGATTTTCATAAAATGATATTTCTCAAACATGAAATCTCCACCTCACGATTTCTCACCAAACCCGGGGTGAACGTCCTAATCCGAGTCTCACCATAAGCCCACAAATAACTGTTCTTCATGTAAGTACAATAAGGAACAACGTGACGCCTACACACCCCAAAATATTCACACACCCCCTGACCCATCTTACTCACCAATTGATAATCCTTGGGACAAAGTGTATTGTTTACTCATTAGATTTTAAATTCAAATTATTCACAAATTACAAAAGATAAAATTTATTTCACAAAAACATACCTACTCAGTGATTATTCCTACCCACAGAAAAAAATGTCGTCTGCTGCGCCTACCTGTTGTCTGTCATTATTGTTTAATGATTCACAACATAGTCTTATTTTTCTTTCTTGGTCATAAATATTTAATCAGGAATTCAAATACCTTCCTACACAATAGTATTACAAAATGAACAGGGTGGTGGTAGCCATACCCATGCATTTTTGATGACATCAATTTTTTTTATTACAAATGTTACAGATTTGGGAGCTACATTTGTGGTTGAGGTTTGACTCATAAAAACATTTGAAAATGTATTTGAACTTTGGAACACTAAATCAAACAAGAACAACCTTTTCTTCATAAGCATTCAAATTTTGACTACCAAATGTCATATTTAGTTTTGTGTATGTATGTGTCTATGTATGTATGTATGTATGTATGTATGTATGTATGTATGTATGTATGTATGTATGTATGTATGTACATGTATGTATGTGTGTGTGTATGTATGTGTGTCATTGTGTGTGTATGTATGTACATGTATGTATGTATGTATGTATGTATGTATGTATGTATGTATGTATGTATGTATGTATGTATGTATGTATGCATGTATGTATGTATGTGTGTGTACGTACGTATGTATGTATGTATGTATGTGTGTGTATGTGTGTGTATGTATGTATGTATGTGTGTGTGTGTGTGTATGTGTGTATGTATGTATGTGTGTGTATGTATGTATGTATGTATGTATGTATGAATGAGTGTGTGTATCTATGTATGGGCCTTATAAATTATAATGATATACATTCAAATGCAAATTAATTCTACTTTATATACATGTAATTACATGAATTTCTTTCTTTTCCAGACTGTACACTATGTCGTAAACTTTGAACATTCAGCATCAGCATAACTAAATTTTGAAATCACCATTTCCAGTTGTTAGTAAAGTTAATTCAGTCATTTTTTTGTGATGACACAGAATGTCAACATTCAAATATCCAAGGTCTGGTAACATGTAATCTGTTTGCAGTAAGTACATATCTACATGTATATATATTTATGGATTTCTAGTGTGCAAACAAAGAAAAACCATTTCATTCTCATTAAAGATGAATAATCTTGGCGACAAATAACCTAAATGATATCATTGATCATGAATGGCCTTGAAATAGTTCTTTGTTATCTTAAAATCTGAATGTTAACAGCAAATAGAAGGATTATTCTTTATATAATAAAATGTTAATGTTCAATTTAGATTGAACTGGTGTGACCCTGCCTATATAACAAATAATAACATGAATTCTCAGTATCTGTAAATGTATTTTACCTCATGCTAGAGAGTCAAAATAGAACAAGAAGGTTAAGATATTTGGGTTTTGGGTTGCGTGCAAAGCTTAGCTGATCGAAGTTTGAGACATTTTGTGGCCCTGCGAATAAGGCATCAGTCAGACAACATATTAATATATATTGAGCAAAATTCTATCTTGTTGATTCTTGCCTCAAAGTGTTATTTTCAAAATCATGACTCTAGCTGAGAAAAGGAATCTGTCCAAACAGACCTACCAAATTCTTGACCCAAATCCAACTTGTACATTTGTCAAATAAATCTAATGATAACCTTGAGCAGATTCTTTGATCTGTTCTAATTAA
Organism: Glandiceps talaboti; assembly: GCF_964340395.1. Taxonomy (NCBI): domain Eukaryota; kingdom Metazoa; phylum Hemichordata; class Enteropneusta; family Spengelidae; genus Glandiceps; species Glandiceps talaboti. The sequence continues at coordinate 12,825,309 of NC_135559.1, forward strand.
CGAGTTCAACTTTCATCAACTATCTAACAAGACCTTGGATCAAATATTGGAAGTATGAACACATGTACATGACATGTTTCATGGTGAACTTTCACCTCTATCAGCAAATGACTGTACGAATATAATGGAAACACCCATGCTGAACCCGATTCAAATCTAGATTCAAGAATTTCCTTTACAAAGGGAGCAAACATTTTAAATTTGTTTTTTTTGGGGGGGTTTTTTTGTGGTACGATTTCATCATACATGATATCATCATCATCATCATCATCACCGTCATCATCATCATTATCACCACCACCACCACCGTCATCATCATCATCATCATCATCATCACCACCACCACCACCATCGTCATTTAGTGTCGATAGTGGTCTGTACAAAGGTTCATAGGATGAATACAGACTTGTGTATTTCTAAGTGTCACAGATTTGTACAAGTACAAGTCAACAGAGTTGGTTGTGAAGAAATGAATGGTGCAGTAAGAATGTATTGTAATAGGTTATAAGATATAATTTTTGATCCCATTGGCAAAAGTCGAAATGGTCAAAATAGAAATCATCCATAGCCACAAAACAACCATTACAAAGTTAGTACAAGAAGCAGCAGGCAGTATCCCATAATATTTAAATAGAACATGACTGGACTGTCATCACAAAGATCACAAAGGTCAAGATCACGATTGATGCAATGGCTATGCCTTCAGGGCAGTTCAACACAGCCATTTATCTCTCACAGTCAAGGTCACAGAGTCTACTGCAATGTTTTTTTCTGTGTCAATGTTAAACTGTTTTTATCAGGGATGGATGTCTTTCCACCCCAAGGCTGTGAGAACTATAAGATAACACAGCATCTTGTCTATAAATATACTAGTATACTGGACAACTTTATCTCTGCAAGTCAAGGAAATACTTGAGACTTATCACTAAGTTGTGAGAGTGTTATTGACAATGACTTTGTGTTGGGTATAATAATGACACATCCTGGCTCGTTTTCAAAGTAGACCACAGTTGTTATTCATATGATTATGATACTAGTTCAAGTGCTGGCTAACTTATACAATTGAGAGAAAAAAACAGAATCTGTGCTAGGGGACACAATTGAAAAAAATATCTCCCCCTCAATGATCACAAACACACAATACCACAACTATGCACGTCTGAGCAATGTGTCGGTTTTGAAAAAATCCCATGGTCTAAAGCTTGTTTTGTACTTAATAAATTTAAATAAAGCTCTCCCAAGGCCTTTGAAATGAGTAATGGGTGCCAACTCTTGATTTTTTTTGAAAAACAATTATAGATAATATGTTATAACATAGCAAAGTAGTAAATAGAGTTAGTCTTGTACAATCTTGCCAAATAACTACTTAATTCATTAGATATTTGATCTCTTTATTATGTTTTCCTGATCTGAACTATGACCTTTTATTTCAATACAGGATTCAGGGGAGCTGAGACTTTGGAACTATCAAAATAGTTGTTGTCTGGGTTAGAGTCTATACACCAGACTATACTAGACAATGTCAAGGTTTGTTCATGTTGACGTCAATGCTGTATTTCTGAGGATATGTGAGAAGGCAGTGTTCTCTTTTTTTAACTGGTTATGTCAAAGTGTGTGTGTGTGTGTGTGTGTGTGTATGTGTGTGTTATGATGTATGTATGTATGTATGTAGGTATGTATGTTGTATCGTATGTATGTATGTATGTATCATATGTATGTATGTATGTATGTATGTATGCATGTATGTATATATGTATGTATGTGTGTGTTATGATGTATGTATGTATGTATGTATGTATGTATGTATCATATGTATGTGTGTGTTATGATGTATGGATGTATGTATGTATGTATGTATGTATGTATGTATGTATGCATGTATGTATGTATATATGTATGTATGTATGTATGTATGTATGTATGTATGTGTGTATGTATGTATGTATGTATGTATGTATGCATGTATGTATGTGTGTGTTATGATGTATGTATGTATGTATGTACAGTATGTATGTATCGTATGTATGTATGTATGTATGTATGTATGTATGTATGCATGTATGTATGTATATATGTATGTATGTATGTCACTTTTAGTATGTGTGTATGGACGTTCATACAAAATGTAATGTGAATGGGGAAGTCCGAAGGGGGGAGGGGGCATTGGGAGTGCTTACCATCTGGAACAAGTACAATATCATAACCTGATACTTCCATGGTAATACTTTCAACTTCCTGACATGGGAGTGTTTGATATTGAGCCAAGTGATTTGCCTCAATCACATGTACATGTACAGGACAAAGACAGTACAACTCTAAAACGAGAAACAAAACTTTCAATTCAAACTGTCTTGGTTACAAGTTTCTGAAAGTAGATTTCTATTCTTAGCTACAGTACATTTTGTAATTTGAAATCAACTCAACACTTTTCACAGAACATAAAAATTTCTTCTTTTTTTCAAACATTTTGTAGATACACATGTATAAAACAGTTACATGTAATTTTTTTACAGAATGTAAAAAAATCTCAGAAATTTTGAGAAGTCAGACAATCACCATGTATGAGGAGGGATGGGACTCCGAACACGGACACAATTCAAGCAGCGTATATGGTAGTTAGGCTACAGATAACCAATTATGTGGTTGTTATGTTCAGGTTGGTACCTTTAAAATTTTGGGTTGGTTTGTGTCGGGAAACTATTGGCGATACCGTCCCCAAATTGGTAATAGTTGATCCTTCTTGCTAGCAGTTTCGAAACTGGCTATTTGGGATTCTTCATCAGTCGCAGTTAATGTATTAAAAGTTTGAATTAGTACTAAATAAAAAACAGTAAAACATCTAGTTGTTTGAAAATTATTCATTAAAATATCAAAAATATATATACATCATTAATAACAAGTAAGATTTACTGATGGTAAAGAAATTGTTTTCACTTTCTAGTTCGTTGTCATTTTAAAAAAAAGAAAAGAATTAGTTGACGTACATATGAATAAGAAAAATCTGACAAGTTTCCAGTTTCAAACTTTCCAAGTAGAGTCAACCGCAAACACACAGTACCCGCACTATTTACTCCAAATATGGAGATTAACTGGTTGAAATTTGATCAACTTCCAAAAAGTTTGACTCTCCGGGAGGTACTGAGAACAGCTAAGTTCCTTTCCCGCCCTAGTTTCAGTCTGACTCACTCACTGAAGTTTCACTAAGGTCATCACTTATATCATAAATTTTGAGAACTTACTACACTCTAGAGTCATTCCCCTTATTACAAGTATAAAGAGGAAACAATGATCAACGAAATAAAAGCACCTCATCAAAATAAACGTGAGTTTGAGTTACATTATTCCAGAACTTTTTGGTGAAAGATTTCCTTTTTGAACATGTACAGGAACTTTAGGATCACAAGACAGAAAGTATAATTAAATCTTTATAACTGTAATTTAATGAACTTATTATCACCACTGAATACTTTTTACTGAGGTATTTTTATTTCAGAATTTCCTCTATATTTGATAAATGAAGAGTTTATTTTTTGAAAATAAAATCTATTTTAAGTCAATATTTTCCTGCTTACTAAGATCATCAATGACACAGAGAGATGAATGGAATGTCTACAAGACATACACACATAGTGATAAAGATACAAGTGAGTGACATACAAATGAGTGACACACATTGTGACACACACAGTGACAAATATACACATTGTGAGTGACACATACTGACACTCATTCTTACTCTCTCTCTATCTCTCTCTGAGTCTCATTCACACACACACACACACACACACACACACACACACACATTCTCTCTCTCTCTCTCTCTCTCTCTCTCTCTCTCTCTCTCATATATATAACTTTCAGTACACTGTAATTTTTTTTTTCAACAATTGTTATCTTTCAATGTTTGAAAGCAGCACATAGGTTGAACATCATCTGAAAAAGGTAGTACAGAAATAACTTATCACTGTAAATATCACAAATGATACTCAAATTTGTCCACTGATAGTGTAAGAGATAAACAATATCATGTACACACACGCACTGGGGTCAAATATTTTCCATTTTCATATGACCCGCAACAACGTTCCCATATCACAATGAAGTCAAAACACTTTCTAGAATACCAAATAACAGAAAGCAAGCCTGAAAGTTTTTCTGGCGACAGTCAAATTTGACCTCAAAAAATTTGATACAAACATCTAAGTTTCGGGTTCAACTATGAAACATTCAGGCTATGAATAATTAGTGTTATTAATAGCATACACTTTCACTGTATCATGTCTATTATTGTTCACAAAACATATGATGTATGAGTTTCTGACCTTTGACCTCATTTGCATACAAAGGTTGTTTATTTAGGAAATTGAATTTTACATAGATATCAAAACATGGAGTACTTTGAACCTAGTTTGTAACAAATGCCCCCCCCCCCTGAAAATTCAAAATGGATGCATTTTTTTCATATCACAATATAATTTTTGTGTAATTTGATACGAAATTCTTATCTGCAATGAGAAGGAATGAGAGATAATACATGACTCTACATTCAGAGGTTAAGTGAGTCACTCCTTTACTTGCCTTTCATTTTGGTTCTTTTATAAATCATCTAATTTCAGACATGAATGATCGAGAAAATGTCCAAATGGAATATTTTGTGCCTTTAACGATACGCATATCTGTTTCACAAGTTGACAGGAAATGATGAACGATGAAATTCATTAGCGATATAAAACTGAATCTAGATAGAGACAACCATAGATCAATCTGCCTACATCTATTTTAACATGCGCTATGAATACACACAATGGAATATCCCCCCCCCCCCCCACTGTGTTATTTATTTTGTACATCAGAACAACATCAGCTGGAAAATTGCACAGTCCATTATTTTATGACTGCTTGTTTATGAGATTGGCAAACTGTACAGTAACCAATTTAAACAGTGTGACCCATTTTTTTTAGCTATTTGGAGTGCGAGTGTGTGTACACCATTCACTGACAAGTTGTATTCATGGAAATCAACAACAACCAATTTAACACTATTTCAACAATTCTGACCAATTCTTTTACAAAATGTGGATACATGTGATTGTATATATATGTGTGTGTGTGTGTGTGTGTGTGTGTGTGTGTGCGTGCAACTGTTCACCAACATGCTGTGTAAAGTGAAATCAACGACAACCAATGAAATTTCACACAAATTCAAGTGACCCATTTTTCTGCAAATTGACTACGTTTGTACTACATGTATAATTTATAAACATCTTCACTGAAAAGTTCTAAAATTAGGAATCAGCCAGAACCAATTTCATACAATATCAATCCATGTGTACAAATGGAAATCAAGTGACCTCTTTACGACAGTATCTGGTTGTGTGTCTGTGTGTTTGTGTTTGTGCGTGTGTGTTTGTGTGTATGTGTTTGCGACAGTGTGTGTATGTATATCTACATATGTATCTATAGATGTATGTGTATGTATCTATGCGTGTCACTGTGTATCTGTGTGTGTGCATGTACTCATATATTTTCTCTGACAAGTCACATATTATGTAACTACAAATGGGCAACACCAACGCATATTTCTCTCTGACCCACTATCAGATTCTAGTAGAGAGATAAACTAACATATTCTGTACATCCATAGGGATTGACTATGATCTACCCACTCACTTAAAAGTAGAAAGAAACGGGGTAATTCCCCTTAGACATCTAAGAATAGACCAACAATATATACAGTCAAGTTAAAAGCAATCAGGCAATCACAACAGACCCCGCACAGCTCTAATGACGATACGATTAACCAAGACAACACTTCCAATAACACCAACACACTGCAGCTCACTAAATTACAAATATCAATACTTTGGTTATATACACAGGAAAAACTTGGAAAAGACATGATTTTTTTCCCATGATTTCCTAGTATAATTCCTTAATTCTATTGGGATGGAAAATCCTGATAAAAACATAGACACTGTTTATGATAAAATAAACTGGAAATTCGGTTTTCTCTACTTCTGTTTGAACAACACACAACAAAATACTGACCATACACAACCAGGGGAGTAAAACACACAGTTAAAAGTTTCTCATGCAGTATATTTGAGTGTAAAATTCCACAAAATACTAAAGTCTTCTAATTACACATAACTGCCATTAATTTTCATCATACAGTATTACCATACAATGGAATTATCCAGGCAACTGTGCCATGAAAGTCAACGCTATTATGCCCATCACAATAGATATACCTGCACATATTTTTTTTTTTTTTTTTTGGAAATTTTTGATCAAAAACCATAAATAACACACTAGTATTTCCATAGTACATGCCTAACTTTCATTGTGAGGTGTACTAGAAATGTAAAGCAAGAAAACCCTTTTCATTTTTCTTGTTCTTGAATGGGGGAAGGGTTTGCTGGGTACTAAATATATGAAAATAATGTCAGGAAAAATCAACAGATTTTTTTTTTCTGGTCTTGAATGCCTTGAATGCTGAGAGATAGAATACGTGGTGATAAATAGCATATGTTGTAGATATGACCTTTGACCTGTGGGGTGATATGACAGTGATTATCAGTGAAACATGTATATCGGTACACTTCCCTCACATCAGTACATATTAGTCGCTCTCACTGACTGCTGCCTTTTCGCAATCTACTTTTGTGACCTTCACGGCGGTTTACACAAAATGATTTATGTTACATAGCATATATGTATCCATGAAGTCTCTAGGTCGGCCATGTTAGTTATGACTACCACCTGGTGAGCTTGCACAAGATTAAAATCTCTGCTCATTTGCATAATAATAATTTACATATTCAGCAAGTAAATGCACACTGTGATTGGGCAAAATGATTCAATACTAAATAATTCAATATTCCTCAATTTCCACACTGCAGTTCAGTGTATAAAGTTTAAACAATTATGCTACAAATACAAAACTGCAAATTTCAAGTCGACTCTCTCACCTATTCTCTTATGTGTGGACTTAAAAAGTTTGATGAAAATTTCATTTTGAGATTAATTTGTTAATGTACCATATATATTCAAAATGTAGAAATGCAATGGTATTCTGGCAATGTGCCCATTTTGACGAATAGTTCAGTCATTTTAGTAGTTTACAGCAGAAATTTAAATTTAATGTTGACTGAAGTACTTAGTGATGACAAAGTGACTCTAATGCACCAACCAACTTATCAAGTGGTTTTCCATTACACTATACAAGAACATATACACACTATACAACACTAACCAAAGCCTGGTTAATACCATAACTTTCAAGAAATATTAATTTCCATAAAAAGGACTCATAAATGTCATTTTTTAAATTAATATCTCAGCTAAAAAACACTGGAGTGATAGTTATAGACACTTGACACTATACTTCTCAGTTTCCATGGAAGCAAAATGATGCATCACCTAACAGGATGTCATACCCAGATTAAATGTTGACCCTTTGACCCTGGATTTGAACAAATTGCTGTGTATCCAGAAAAATCAGTATGTGGGTTAGTTAATTGTTACCTATTATATACACTACAGGATTAACAGGGTGATCTCTTGTACAGAACTTATGAAACAAAATATCAGAAAAAAAGGGACAAAATAGAAATTGAGGCTAAGAATTTCCAGACACAATCTTTTCATGACATTAAATTATCACAGGATACAGACATATGCTTTGCATAACAAAACACATTTGGATCCATAGGAAGTTTCGCTTTGTAGTTCAAAAGAAATTATTTCGAGAGTGGAAGTCAACGTCCTTTGCTATATACACAAATTTTGTGTCTGACAACATATATCATGATATTCAATCACAGTGAGTATCACATTACTTGAGACATATGGAAAATATATTTCTTTCTTAATTCTATCCTTGGGGGAAAATGTACTTTCCTGATTTTTTTCCTGGCCATGTACAACATGGAGAATTATCTCATATTTGAAACAATGCAACTCGGGGAGTCTAACTTTTTGTCATATTATGAGAAGCTGACAACAAAATTAATACCACCACTAGTACGTACACGAAGCCTTTGGTCGTTTTTTATGTTAGAAAATCCAATATTTATCCAAGACTATGATTTTTAGTCACTTACAGTTACTGTACATGTAATGCTATTGTTCAATTCTTGAAAAGTGACAATCAAAACAAAAGGGCAAAGTTCATCAGAAGTTGTGTTCTGAAAATCAATAAACAATCATTTTCTAAATCTCACTTTGTTTTTAATCATTCAATGCATGAACAAATAATTTGGACAATCGGTTTAAAGACAATTTATACTGTAATAGACTTAAGTTATAGCTTTGAACTGGCTCAGTGGGTGACCAACGAACTCAAACAGCTGGTCCCTGCCACTCCGCAAAGTACCTCTACACATCTATCAAATTCGGTGTTTATTTGTAATCGACGTCTGTTGTCTCGAATTTTTAACTACAAACGATTGTGTCTAACAAAAAATACAACACTTTTTTAGTGTCATGGTTTAGTGAATTTAGGAAGGAACTTGGGAAGTTTACTTTATTTGACAGTGTCTGCTAAACTTGTGTTTGCATGATTGCTTTTCCGTTGACAGGAAAGATCACTTTTTAGGAGTGGGACAAGCGTTTCCCTTCTGCGATGGGAAATACGTTCTAGGGGACGGAGTTTGGCGAATTTTTTTTCGACAGGTTGTCTGGTGTGACTAATGATTCGGGTGATTTCGGGGTGAAAGGGATGGACGGTCAGTGAGAGTACATTGTGCTAATTGATATGGCTTGGTGATAAAATCTCCTGATACCGAATACGGAGTAAAACGGGGTCGTGTGGATTTTACTGTCCGAGGCCAAAGTGAGGAAAAGATATATATGGAACCTTGTACATTACCTTGTATACTTGTCCGTACGTGCCATTTCCTACTACTTCCATTAAATCGAATATACCTGCCGGGTCCTGTCAAAGAAAGACAAATCGATTCGACATATTGATAACAATTGTTCACTGAAAAGGGCGAGAGACAAGGCGGGGGCATTTTATAACGAAGAATCGAACTCCTTCCATTTGTGTTGATGTGTGTCTATTGTCTGCACGGCACAATCTTTCAACTTCGAATGTTTATTTTCATGTCGGCCCGCTTGTAATAAACTTAGGAAGCGATCGACGACTTCGGTTTCGATTTAGCAGGGCGAAATGGTTAAATGGTATTTCATTCGATAGAACAAACATTCATAATCGGGTCGGTAACAAAGATTACAGACTTACCCGTAAACTCGACAGGTCAATATCGTCCAAGCTACACATGGTATTCTGCGATGCCATTTTGAATAATCAGTTCTCCAGCATAGGCATTCGCGAGATAATGTTTGTGATCGGTGGCAGTTTTCAACTTAAACACGGCAGTGTGTGTCACCTACTGACCATCTGAGGCAAAATCCACCTTCATACTATTGACGAGAAAAGCAGCTTCACTGTTCGTCGACCGCTTCCGTCAAATTCATGCGATCAATCTACGGAAGTCCTTCTATGTACATCCGCTCTCGTACTCATCACGGCCCCTGCCATTACATAATTTGCATATTCAAATAGAGGCGGGGCAAGCCCTATTCCAGGGCATTATGGGTAACCGATCTATGACGCAAAGTTCGCAGAACTTACAAATTCTTCTTCAAAAAAATTCATTTCATTCGTCAAAATTAATTTTTTCCACAAAGTCTGACGCAAACGATTTTATATAAGCGTATCATTGAAAGAATTGAATTGGAAAGTTCGTATATTGGTTAAATTCATCACAAGGTGTACGTGAGATAGAGAAAGTACATCGCAGGATACAAAAAACAAAATAAAAGATTTATTATTGAATAGAGGGCGCTAAACGTACATACCCGATGGTCCATAGTCCATGACCCATCGAACTCCGAAAGTACATGATACTGGATTGAATATACTAGGTTTGTTCTTTGTGTCCTGTGTACTTACATCGGGTGATAAACCATCTCCTCTGCATGGCAACAGCCCAATGTAAATACAGTTACAAGCAAATGCAACCATTTCTTTCATACACATGTTCTTTGTCAACTTTTGAACAAAGTTTAGCTTCAGCTAAATTTTTTTACAACTTATAAATTACAAGACTGAAACCAGTAATCCTGGCCTACAGACAGATGGATAGACATAAATGCACATGTGTGCATGCATGCATGCACACGCACACACACATACACACACACACACACACAATGTATAAGTAACTTTTTCTCCTATATTTTGACCCGTGTTACTGATATGAAGTTTAAAAGCCCCGCAGATATGACACTGGGATTGGGGACTAGAAAACAGAGTGTAACAAAATGAAGGCAAACATTTTCGTAACACTTGATACAAAAGGTGCATAACACTATTAACAGCCCACACATGTATGTAACTCAAAAATGTAAATAATCTTCTTAATCACAGTGTCATTTCCTAGTGCAAGTACAAAGACCTTGTAGAAAAGACGAAACACAACAGAAACAAAACATGTATTTTTAGATTTATTGTAAGAATTCTAACAAGCAAAGGTTTGTATACCTGGTGACGGTATCACATACTGACTGTACCATGCAAAGTTTCATAACCTTGCTGGCTTCTCCTATGTCAACTACCAAGGCTAGCTACTGGGAGAAGTATGAATGTGAAAGTGTAAGCTTGAATGAATAAATAAACATGGCTTTTGTGTTCTATTCTCCATTCTGCTTTGATTTAGTATTACATGTTGGACTGCATGAAGGACAGGGGAGACTTATTAGATGAAGGGGAAAAAAAGAAACCTTTTAGATCATGAATGGAGGCATTCAGTATATGTTTGTTTGTGAGTACACTGGGAGTACTTGATCAGAAAACCATTTACTGGAGACTTCGGTCTCTGTAGTTTGAATCACTGTCATCATTGTCATTGGTATTCTTGGCATTTGGGTAAGTGGTCTTCATTTAGAAATTGAGACCTGCATTTTTCAAAGGCTCACGATTCAGTCCCAGGTTCTCGAAAGTGATCTCATCAGCAGAGCTGTAATTCCAATAAGGGGAGAACCATTTGATTTCGGGTGGGGGGGGGGGATTTTGGGAAGAAGATAAAAATTGTCGGCAGGTGAATGAGAAAAAAAATAATTTGATTCTGTAATGGCTTGAGAAAAAAAAATTGTTCCAACAGACAGAAGTAAAAAAAATGTTGCAATGTGTTACGAAATTGGTAACCGAGAAAAAAATTTGCATTGCTTCTAGAAAAAATTCTTTGCTGCCATACCCACCCCCCCCCCATCAAATGGTTCTCCCCTAATTAATAATAATGATTCCATAGGATCATTTTGTTTAGGAACAATTCTTTCTGTAGTGTATTGGATTTCTAGACTAAACAATTAGTAGTTGTAAGCACTCTTATCACCCCTTTCCATACTTTGAATGCGAACATGGTCTCAACTAAACCATGGCTAGTCAAAGTCCTTCAATCAGCACAAAAAGTTGTTCATCCAATCAGTGAACCCCAACTATTATAAACAGTGTATAAGTAGCATCCTGAGCTGATAAATATACCATATTTGGACATTACATAACTGCCCCAATAAACACTAACTTTATGAGGGACTGTGTTATTAGTTAGAATTTTGTGATCGATTAACAAAGACATGATGTTAATGACTGTGTGGGTGGCTGTGGATGAATTTTAAATTGCATCTCATGCATCTCAGGACTTCTAGAGTAACGACTTTGACTATACTGTGAGTGGAAGTATAAATGGTAACGATACTGTATAGGAAACTAGTCTACATTTTTATGCAAGTCGATGATAAATCTTGGAGGAACTAGACTACCCTTTCCACAAAGGGGATGATAAGGACACTCGGTGACAAATTTTAGTCGACTGTTTACACATCCAAATTAATCCTATATCACCATAGACCTAATAGTTTAATAAGGATTAAAATTTGGGTGATGAAACAGTTGTCTAGCAATGATGCAGAAAAATTTAGTCCTAAACACACAAATGTTCTTGTCTAGTTCTTTTGGCTCCATTGATGAAATAATACTAAGACAAGAACCTGGCATTGAATGATCTCGAATGTAGTCTCCGTTACCCAGACTACCTTCATTGGGGGCTACACCCCCAACCTAGTGAGAGACTCTCTGTTGGGGTGGAAAGTCTGGGTAAACAAAACTATCTCCAATTCAACATGTTCACCAACTCAAGAAGTAACAGGTGAATAACTATCCATGCCTAATTTTGTATCTAACAACACAAGACAAATTGGCATTCATTTGAGGACTTCGACATTTGATGAGTACACACCATAATTTGATAAGCTGGGTCTTTTTTACTACAAACTTCCAGTCACTCTGATGACAATTGTGTCAAGATTCAACATTTTTGAAAGGAAGAAAGGTTGATCCTGCCTTTCATACATAAGAAAAAGTTGTTTCTACCAGATCTCGCATGACATGGCCTTTCTGTGAGAACTGAAAAATATCCGTAAACCTTCCACCATGGCTCCATTGATAAACTAATACTAATACATATATATTGGACATTGGATTCCAAGTAACTTTAGACGGCAAGTTTTATTCATCACTAAGAGTATATATTCAGAATCAACAAATCACTCTGTCATGCAGTAAATATCGCATCAACAACACCCCCACACTGTAGAACTACAACTTCATACCTTAGTTAACACAATCAGTTCCTTGCTATCAAGATACACACCAATCTGATGAAAATCTGATGTGGTGAAAGCAGCTAGATGCCTATATTTACCTATATTTCCATCGTTTTGTGTCGTTTGTTTTGTTCCGAGTGATCGCCACCTTCCCACATCTGAACCTGTGTAATAGACAATCTCATTGAATGTCGACAATATTGTAAGGTTTTCACAACCAATCAGCACACTTCAATTTCTCCAGTGTGTGCAGCTGCCAACGTAACACTCATCGTCATTGGCCAATCAAAATCGCGAGATTCAAACGCAATTATCTATTACACAAGTTCAGATGTGGGATGGCAGTGATCACTCGGAACAAAACAAACGACACAAAATGCTGTACATATAGAGGTAAATAAAGGCCCCTTTTACCACACCAGATTTTAATCAGATTGGAGACACACACATGGTGATAAAAACAGACACTACACCACTATTTTCCTTGTACAGTAAATACTTTATTTCTTTGTTTGGTGATTTATAACAAATAACACGCCATTCGTAGACGTTATTTATTCCTTGTCTTTTACAGTCTTTGTACCACGTAGACGACCAGTACGACGAGCAGCGATGAGACCGACCTGTCAAGAAACAACAACAACCAAAGTTAGTATACAGTATCAAAGTATTGATGCCGATGCTAAATTGCGTCGAAATCTTCACAAAATCACTGCATAGACTATCACATATTTCCAAATACTGAACGGCAAAAGTTGTTTACTTGACTCTGCCAGGAAATACTTGTGACAAAAGACAAAGGTATGTGTCACTACATTGTTAAGTTTTAGTAATTCTGAACAGCATACATGGTTTCGTATTTGCTGTGGTTCCCCGTTGACAAACACAGCTAGACATTCTTGTTGTGTGATTCATTTCATTATCAAGTGGTTGGTTTAAAAAAAAATTGACAATGAGTCAACAACACAACAAACTTTGTCCTTGAATTAATCCTCTATGTGCCAACAACAATACAGCATCAATGCACTGTAAGCTGTAATCTTGTTTTGTTCTAGTATTTCATAACGGTATCTTTGTGCGTTCAAAGTCAGAGAGTGCATTTACAAATGGCTCATTCTTTCTGTTGTTTGGAAGCCTTCACAATAGTTAACTGTTGGATAATGTGTACAAGTCTATGCTGTGCTCCCTAAACTTGTTGAATCTCAACTATAAATGATAGTAAGGCAACCCCTACACAAGGTAATGCCTACGCAATTCCCGGCAATGTGACATCCACCCAAACTCCCAATGAGTTTCCTATGCTAATTTAGTACTAAACTATATCAGACACTCCAGAAATTTTGACCATTATGAAAACTGTAACCTCGGTGGGGTAACCCAAAATGAATTCATCACACACACTACTAAATTACACTCTACTTGAGAACCCGGTAAAAAAATTGAATCTTTCATCAGTGGACTTAAGAATAAATCCATATTATTATTACCAAAGTGTGCACAATGAAATTATTTCAAAGCTCCATATCATTACAGTCACATGTGCAACTCTCTGAAAGTTCAACTTGACACAATTGAAAGTCTCATAAAGATGGTTCCAGTCTTTAGTGACTACTGCCACCTAGTGGTAAATTTTTAATTCTCCACTACTTTTGTTTTTATTCGGACAATACAATACAATGAGACTTACCTTGCGACCAGATGATGCGTCTCTTCTAATAGTAGATGGTTTACCAATATGTTGATGGTTACCACCACCGTGGGGATGTTCAACAGGCTGTCAAAAATACAAAAAAAAATAGACATTAATTATAACCGAGCAGAAGCTGAAATGCATCTGAAATCCTGCATTCAAAAGTAACCACCTTCTGTTGGGAGCTTACTGTTTAAAAGCCTCACTGCTACCAATAAAATGTTTCTTTCAAATCTAAATTACATCTTTTCCGGCAATTTTTGTACTTCTAGCTGGAGCTGATAATCTTTCATGACAACCAAATTGATTACTATAAATCTAATTATGTATTTTTCAGATACAAATTCATCCAGCCTCTGAATATACAAATACTGAAATGTAAACAGTTTCATACAATTTTAGTAAAAATGGAAAAAAATTTCCAGGTGAAGTAATTGTAATACTGCTACCCCCAAACACACTTAGCTGTACAGATCTGTATTTGCCTTATTTCACTTACGTTCATAGCCACACCACGGACACGTGGCCAGCAGTTCCTCTTTGCCTTGTATTTGTGGTACGCCCTTCCTGCTTTCAGCAAAGGTTTGTCAATTCTACCGCCTCCAGCTACGATACCTGTACATCAATAAAACATTAGGAAATGAGGTCTGCACAACAAGCAAGGTACTAATCAACAACAAATGATTACATGTTTACAGTCAGACCAAGTTTTCATTTGTCCATGACAACTACAGTAACACCCATTTTTACAAGACCAACAGGACAAAGCAATGCTGTGCTGGCAATGCTGTTAACCTCTAACAAGGTAAGAGGGGCATGGGTCCTCTTGTGATTTCATGATATACCCTCGATAAAATGCATACATTTCAAAGCATTTTAGATGTCAAAATATCTAAACGGTAATCCAGTATGCCCTCTAAGCCAATTTGACACGCCACTGACGCACAATCTAGTGACACACCAAGATTTGGTTTTTTCCTATCTCTCACTATGTACTACTACTCACAAGAAATTGCACTTTTGATCATTTTAACTCACAACAACAAAATTTGGTTATCATTAGAGGGCACACTGATTGTATCGCTCTGCCCCAATCAGTCCCCTTGTGAGCTCTGGCTGATAGGACACAGACTAGGGAGAATGCGGCAATTTCAGTTTTCCATAATATTGTCAAAAGCTCCACCTTGTCAGGGTGAATTTCCCCATCACTACGTCCATCTCATCACAACAACTGATAGAGGTAGAACACTCTACCTTGAGGGTTGTATATTACCCCAATCTCCACTTCCATCCTATCACACCTGATGGAGGTTAACTCCAACACTTACCAACCATTCCTCTGTTGGTAGATGCAACAACTTTTTTGGCTCCTGATGGCAACTTGACTCTGCTTTTACCAGTATCAGGATTATGTGACACAACTGTGGCGTAATTGCCTGAGGCACGTGCTAGTTTGCCTCGGTCACCGCTTTTTTCTTCTACGTTACAGATGATGGTACCTTCAGGCATTGCTGAGATTGGTAGGACGTTTCCGACCTGAAGAGTAGCTGAGAATATACAGAGAACAAGTTATTGAGGTTGATATTGGAAAGACAGTGAATTCAAGACTAGCATACATACTGTCTGCTTCCCATGTACTGGATTATTCAAAGAAGTATTGAAACAAACAACAGCCTTTATCCTTGCAAGTGCTACCCCACAGACTTAGTATAGTAATTCATTTCAAGGGTAGATTTTGAGGCTCGTCAACTTTGTCAACAAGTCTTCTAGTATTTTGATGTGAACCAGACAAACAACAATAACAGAACACTGTAATAGGTTGCCATTATACCCAGCACTGGTCATGGAATATATACTCGGGTCATTCAACATAACGACAAAGCGTGTCTATGTCATAACAACATGTGTCTATGTCACTGGTTCTGCGATTCTTAAAATACGAGTCAAAACATTCAAAATTGCCATTACTTTCCCCAATTCAAATTGATATTACTGGTGCTGGTATAATTATGCTACTCTCCAATATTTTTCTTCATTCAAACAGAAAATACTCGTGACCTGGGTGTCATAACTACTCATCTAATGACTCGTAGTGACAAAGGCACCTTAGGTCACTCGTATTTTCCTTGGCTAAAGGAAGAAAAATATGGAGGAATAATATCTAATTGTTCTCAATACACATTTTCAAATGTTTGCACAGTGGTCAAATAAATAGCTTTGTGAAAGAAGTTCCTTCCAAAGTCAGTCATCAATACTGCAGTTGTGCACGAGACCAGACAACTAATGACTTTGAAGGGATCAAACATCAAGAACTAAAAGAATTATTTTACAATATTTACCTTTTTTACCGCAATAAATGAACTGTCCGGTGTACATGCCTTCTGCTGCAATGAAGTTCTCTACCCTCTTTCTATACCTGTAGGGGTCACGGAACATGACCTTTGCAAGTGGTGCACCTCTACCTGGGTCATGAATAATGTCCTGTGGGTGAAGAACAATTCCTTTAATAAATGTAAAATTCATATCAGGCTTTCAGAGCGGGAATCTTTTGTGATCACAAAATCACAGACAAATTGCTCAAATATGTGGGAAATTTAGATTGATAAAGATGGACTGTATCAATCTGATTAAAATCCGATGTAGTGTACACAGCATGACTTCTTTTGGGCCATTACATTTACTGCTGTTTGTGAGCGCTCATCACATACATCTGACACAATATACGTTTTCCCAAGCCACACATCATGCTAAGTGAAGGCACTCAACCAATGAAAATGCACAACGCGCCGAAACACATGGGTACAGTACAGCGTGCTCTGTTCGACTAGAGCACAAGCACAGAATGCAGAGGATAATGTTATCGATATTGTTTGGTCGTTCCCTTTCTTTCAATTTCAAAAGTTGAGTGTTGTACGGTCAGACAGATTCTGGTTGGCTACTCATAAGTATGAGATTGGGTTCAGGAAAACCTATGGTATTGTGTCAGATGTATGGTAACAACTGCTCACAAAGATCAAACGACAGTAAACGTAACAGCTAAAAAGAAATCATGCCATGTACTCTACATTGTATTTTAATCAGACTGGACTCTATATAAGTTCTTGTACTCTTTCAGTAGCAAGTCAGTAAAAGCTACCGTCAGCTGGCTACCATAGTTCCCAGGTATTCCCTATCAACATGCATTATGGTAGATGGTATGGAAAACCATATTTATCCCTTCTTTTTCTTGGGTCCCAATATTTGGCAAGAACACAGACTCTTGCCACAGTATTGGCTATGTTAATAGGGTTATACAGTCAAATCATGACCCAAATTGTCGTTCATGCAATTTTACTACCTGCAGTGAAATTGAAACATTGAAATACGTTTTTCATGGTTTCATTCACATACGAGAGAGCTCGGCCAGTGAATAGGGATTCTATCGTGTTTTGAAGATATGTTGGTGTGCCCAACTGATGGTTTTACTGTAATTTCATAATACACAAAACTGTACTTACTGTAACTATACCCTTGAGGTAACCATGTCTTTCAGCATAGTCCAATGATCGAAGCTTCGCTGCACCTTTCCTGTGTTTTGTATGGGCTTTGAAAACTGAGCCCGGACCTTTACGCTGGCCTCGGATAACACGTCCCATAGTGGCTATAGTATCGTAATAGAAAACACAAATGATAGACATTATAAATTTCTTAATTGTGATATTACTTTTTCTCCAATTGGGTACTTGTGAAACTACTTCCAATAAACAGAACACATCGACTCAAGGATATGGCACGTTTCATTTTTAGCGATGTATACCACACAAGATGTCAACATGGGGACTCGTGGATCTTACACTACATTTATTCCATGTAAATGTCAAAAATTGGCTAAAATATCGATACCACACTTATAATTGACTTATGAGGCATGTATCTTTTCAATTTTTAATACACAAAATACATTTATATATACGATGATCACCGATTTAAAATATTATCTCGATCTCTCCACAACTCACCAAAATGGCGACGTAAGTAAGAGAAAGATTCCCGGATGTCATCTTCTAAAACAGCGCCCTCAAATTCACTCGTGTTTCATAAATCATAGTATGGTTATTCACCGCACTTTATTGATAATGTAGTATTTTGATATTTAGTAGTTATTTGCACACTTTATTTAATGATTTTATCATTTTTAAATTTCTATTTACTATTATTTCATTGTTATTGGATGGTTTTATCATTATTTCGTAATTATTTCATCATTATCTGGCGTTTATAGCATCGTTCTACCATTGCATTAGTTCATCATTATTTGGGGATTTCATCATGGTACTATTTAGAGCAACAAAAACATGATATCAAATACTACACAATAGGACACACGAGACAATAAAAGAAAAAAAGACCACACTAATAATTGACAGTAATACAAATAAATGTATATAAAGAATGTAACTGCCAATTTGTGAAAGGAATTCGAAAGGTGCAAGTTGTGTCAACCCATAAATTTATCAAAGGAATGAACAAACAGAGATTTGACAAACTATAATGCAATATACATCCGAGTTCTTTTCAATTTGATTCATTCGCTTTTCATATTTGGGGCTAAAATTAGTACCATACACAGTATGAACTGAAACAAACGTAAATCAACCAAAGGAAACCATCATCTAAGGTACTGGTACATGGTGGAACATGAAAGTTATTAATTTGTTTGCAGCTGCAGTATACAGTATGTTCATACTATCTGAGCGTGACCACACAACTGCTTATATACGTAGACTGCGCCATGTGAAAGAAAGTCGAGGTTGACCGATGTGTGAGGGCGCTCCGTCATGGCGTACTGACAGACCAGCAAGACTGCACTGCACTGTTACATTATAACCCCCCCTCCCCCCGTCCAATGTTCTACACCCCTCCATTTTTTAATGCGCCATTGGAAACTCACACTTTCTTTCTTTTTCAAGTCTGTGCTGGGCTGGGCTACATGGAAATAGGGAGGGATTAATGCAAAAAATGTCAGTCGGAGATGCGATTTTTTCTATCGTCATCGCTGTGCTGTAATGACGCGTACGACGACGACGACGACGACGACGGTGGTGGTGGTGGTGGTGGTGGTGGTGGTGGTGGTGGTGGTGGTGGTGTTGATGATGATGATGATGATGATGATGATGATGATGATGATGATGATGATGATGATGATGATGATGATGATGATGATGATGATGATGATGATGATGATGTTGATGATGATGATGATGATGATGATGATGATGATGATGATGATGATGATGATGATGATGATGATGATGATGATGATGATGATGATGATGATGATGATGATGATGATGATGATGATGATGATGATGATGATGATGATGATGATGATGATGAGAGAAAAAAAATAGCGAAAATAGTGAAGTCAATAGTGGATGCAGAAACTGACAATGTTACATACATAATAATTTGATAACTAACTGACTTGCAGAAATATGGAAATGTCCGTCTGACCTCAAAGAGCTGTAAGACTAGTATAATAGAATATGTCCTGAGACAGTTTGTTACAATACAATAGGAAAGGTCAAGGTCAACCACATGTCCTGAGATAGCTGCAATAATTGTAGCGTTTTGCTGCGGTTTTGAGTTTTTTTTCGTCTGTTTTGGTGACTTTTTAAGTTTTAGTGTTTAACCCGCACCTAACTTTTTAAGTTTTAGTGTTTAACCCGCACCTAAGTTAGGTGCGGGTTAAACACTAAAACTTAAAAAGTTACCAAAACAGACGAAAAAAACCTCAAAACCGCAGCAAAACGCTACAATTATTGCAGCTAGTCCTGAGACAGCTTGATACAGTACAATGGAAAAGAGAGTGATCTCTGGTAGCATAATTAATTCTTTGTAATTAACTTAATATCAATAAGTCCACCTCAGAGATGTGAGAGATTTTAATCCAATCAACAATCTTAGAATAAGAATTGTAATATGTTTTGTATATGTAGAAACGCACAGTTTCTGTGCTATATATATGTTACATTTTAATAGTACTTGGATGGAGAGCAGAAAGGGCAATCTGAAGGGTAGACTGTAAGGGATGAGTATATGGTGAGATCTGGCTCTCTCCATGGAGGTTGGAAGTCCTTCAGAATCCTATCCTACCTCCATAAAGATCT
Organism: Glandiceps talaboti; assembly: GCF_964340395.1. Taxonomy (NCBI): domain Eukaryota; kingdom Metazoa; phylum Hemichordata; class Enteropneusta; family Spengelidae; genus Glandiceps; species Glandiceps talaboti. Next base: position 12,845,820 of record NC_135559.1, read on the forward strand.
TGATCGTGATCTTGATCTTGATCTTATCTGCCTTATACTTGCCGCTAAGATGTGAAATAAAGCTATCTACAAGCATCCTGTTGGTCAATGTGCATTGATTCCTGACTGAGTACCGCTAAGCTGGCCAAGTGAGTGTGATTCCCTGTAAGAAGTGGTTGCTGGTAACAACGTAGTGACAGAACGTTGAATTTTACAACAATATACAATTTCTTTACTTGTTATGACTGTCCTCTTTGCACCCCTTATTTTTAAGTGCTTTATACGAGCAATTCAGTTTTGTAGTGACTAATAAGCCCGGTGGGCTGGGTGATGTGTTTGCTTTCTGATATTGTTATTGCCAATTTGTAAAATGTATATCACATGTCACGTGCACTATAATAAACAACCTTTACTACTTACTACTATACATGTAAAACTATTACTTCCAATCTGTAATGGCTGTACATCTGATGAGAAGAAACCAATAACACAGAGACCATAGGGAAAACAACGCAAAACACAACTACCTGAACTAGACACTCAAAAATCTTCCTACCCCACCTATTCTAAAATTGAAACTAATCGGGAACCACATTTTTAAAAGCCTAATGTAGACAAACACTGCTTGGGTATCACCATCGGGAAATTTAATTATTTGCGAATTTAGTTGTGCAACTCGCGAGTTGTGATTTTAAAAAAATCTATGTGTCAACGTGTAATAAAGGAAGCTATAAAGATATTAGATTAGATGTCTTTTCAATTTTACTACTATATGTAATTATAAATCAATATGTCTCAAATGATAACCATCTACCCTCGTTGCGTTTCCAGTTAATTTTACACAGTTGTTACCGCACAGTCGTCACTTTGACTTACGAAAGCCAGTGATTACTGTACCCCTGCCCATGTTCGAAAACTAATAGATATCTGCTGGCGTGGCGTGCGTGCATGTTATATATAGGTGATTTATGATTGTCTTGCCAGCCATCTGCTACGACTCGGCACGGACCACCATCGCAGTTCGCTTATTCAGTCAAAGTGTCCGCGATTCAATTATCAATTGATGAAGATTGTCTTTTCATAACTTAAATGAGCAAATGCAACTTAAACGAAAGGTTTTAGAGTGCATCTGCCATGATTTCACTTCACTCAGTCAGTCAGTGTTTCAATTCAAGTCCACTTTCTATTTACATATGATATATGGGGTTAAAAAATCAAATAAGTATCGTTGGTATTGTGGCATTTACTTTACAAAAACATGTTTACGGCAAATTCTGTGTGGAAAATGTACTCGTCTCTGTACATTTCTTTTCAAAAGAATTTGAGTGATTGCACAACGGAAAACAGACTTACACAATATCGAAAGAAGAAAATTGTCGATGTCATTCTGATCATGGCATATTTTCTCCCAAAACGCCCTCTGGCGTTCCTAGATTGAAGGTTTTAAACTTTGACCTGAAATGGTTTCATATTAAAAGAGAGGGGTACTAGGTGGGAGTCTAATAAGTAGAAGGAATTTAGCCATGTGAAAACAACTAGGATATCTACAAAGGAATAATTAAAATCTCTCAAAGACACTAAATACTTTGATCATCTTCGTTATATTTTGAGAATTTTTTCCGTATGTTTGCTAGACTGAATCGTGTGCATCTCTCTGTGCAAGCTGTGGACCCCATAGTAGAGTCTTATAGGGCCGGTAGTGACGTAGCAGTACCCAGAAATAGTAGCGGCGCAGCTTGTCCACCTTTTGTTGTAATTTTCTTTCTTGATGACCAGACAGTCTCCAAGTATACACTAATTTTTCCTCAATATTTTCTAGTTATGAGTAATGGGGCCAATCAACATGGACAGGGTCTAGATCAGCAGGTAAGCTGATATCACTTTTTCGGAATAGAAATCCTAAATCATGTACAGAGAGCCATGGAAAAGTGCCGTACTATCACAAATTTTTTCTCGTGTCGAGCCATGCTACACCACCAGCAGCATTCTGAAATATCTCCGGAAGGATGATTCACGCTGGGGCCAAAACTTTGTAATCTTTCGAAATATAAGCAATCTGCTACGTTCAACAGACCATCTGGTTGTTTTAAGATACTTTTGCAGCACATTTCGATCTTTTTTGTGGGTTTTCAAATTGGAAATGATCTCATAGTTGCCGGATCATGCGCCCTCACAAAATGAAACAGAAAGATACTGAGAGAGCGGTAACGCTATTTTCGGCCATTTTCTTTTGCATAAAATGTGTTCCCACGTGTAGGTCAATTTCCCTTTTCCCGAGGAAAATGTTCTTAATTTCCCCTATCATTCATAAATTGTTGTTCTCACTAATTTCAAATAGTTGGAAACTCTTACTGTTGAGTGAAATATTATTCACATTAAGTGTCACCTGCTCGTAGTTATAAAACCGGCCGGCTTCACTGAAACTGTGATGTCGGCCATTTTTAGTTTACCAATTTTAAAAAACGACACAGGTAGTCAACTGTACGTGCCGGCAGCGGAAAGATCTTAGTTTGTATGGTAAAATTGATACTATAGTTAAATTAAGGGTTGGAAATTAATATGTAGGCCACTGTGAAAACTGTTTATGGATAGGAATATAGAAGTTATAAAAATGTTACAACTTACACATGACTTCAGTCTGGTGTGGACTTCGTCAAAACAGAAAGCTACAAAATTTTAAAACATTGCGGCAAATTGCCCTTCATTTTTTAAGACAAACAGCTTACCCTGACACATTTTCAACAGTGACCCATCAAAATTGACTAAATATTGAGATTGTTTGAAGCATTTCCATTCCAGAAAATGTATTTGTCATGTGTTGGGGGGGGGGGGGGGGTGTTGATCGAAGGAAGTCTGTTGATCACGATGTTGATGAATAAGCTAGCCTATCCCACACCTAGCCCTCTTTTAACTATTCAGAATTCATATATGCCCATTAATAACAAATGCTGAAGTAATAATATAGTGATGGCTTGTGATCATTTTCATTTATCCTCAATATTTGACATGCTGTTTTTTGTTTTTTTAAAATTGAAAGCAATAAGTACTTAGGGTTAAATAATGATCTAAAGTATTCCATGACGAACAATAGTTAGGTGCTTTTTCAACATTTACTTCTCATCTGAAACTATTATCAAACAATTTGAAGGTGTGTACCCAAGTTATTTGGTTACAAGGCTTGTAGAATTCTGTCCTGAAAAATCAAAACTGGTAGAAATAATGTATATGTCCCTTGCTAAGTATTCAATCAGTTTTTACATGGAGTTAGAATCACTTCTCCATAGTTTTTCAAACACTGTAAAAAAAACAAGTTTCTTTATGTCATTGCTACATTTTCCGCATTGGGGGAAAGGTAGTCGCATATATAGCGCTATGACTAGAGTTGCAAATTTTCAATCCATACCTTTTTCTATTTGAAGGCATTTATCACTGTGCATGACAATGTAAATCTCTCAATCAAAACTTCCCATGACAACCATTGTAATCAGAAAAATGACCTTTCATGATTTGACAGGCTGTGTATCGGCAAACAAAATGGATGGGGGTCAGCCTGATTGTAATGGTATAGTGATTACTTACAGCAAAAACAATGATATCGTTTGCCTTTCTTTCTCTTTAGTTTGCAGGCCTAGACTTGAATGCTCCTATCGACGGCAGAGGAAGAGGAGGACCAGTAACACGTAAGATGATCCTATTTATTGAAAAAAGTTTTGTAGAAATGTAGAAATCTTCCCCAAATTGAATTTAATGTTAGCTTCAAGGCCAGGAATTCATACCTACTAGGTTCTTCAGACTTGCATAACTCAGTTATTGTATTTGTATAAGTGAAGACAGAAGGATTACTTAGGCATAGTAGTTTGTTCTGGACAATCTTTTTCTTAAGCTTTTTCAAGGAAATGTTTTTCACACATACATTTTGATCTACGGGAACTTGGTCTTTAAATGCTGAAACTATTCATAATCAAGATGAGGAATGCCTACCCTGTGTTAGTCAAAAGTTGTTATCATTCATGTAAAGATGAAGAATGCCTACCCTGTGTTAGTACCAAATTACCATTCATGCAAAGATAAAGAATGCCTACCCTGTGCTAGTACCAATTTGTCACTGTTCATGCGAAGATGAAGAATGCCTACCCTGTGCTAGTCACAAGTTGTCACCATTCATGCAAAAATGAAGAATGCCTTCCCTGTGTTAGTACCAAATTACCATTCATGCAAAGATGAAGAATGCCTACCCTGTGCTAGTACCAAATTACCATTCATGCAAAGATAAAGAATGCCTACCCTGTGTTAGTACCAAATTACCATTCATGCAAAGATAAAGAATGCCTGTGCTAGTCACAAGTTGTCACCATTCATACAAAGATGAAGGTGAAAGATTTCTATGTTACAACTTTTTCTTAAATTCCTCCATCCTAATTATCATTTATGACTACTGAAAACCGTAAAAAAGAAATTTATGTAATACCTGGATGCTGATAGTCTCCCTGTCCTTGCATGTTTTGTCTATAACAGCAGGTGTAAACAAATTTAGTAGTGGGAGGTCAACCACTCAACTTATGTAATGAGTACTTGGAGACATCAGCCCAGCAAGTCACCTTATATCTGGTGCTGTGCAAGAGTACATATGTAACTGTACAATAAACTCTCTTGTCTGCCCATCAAAGCAGTTAGCTAGTCAGTATTTTACTGAAATCATTTGACAGCAAAGTATCTAGGTTGCGCAACAAGTCTTGTTATAAATGCCGTGTCACTGTCAGTCAACTTTTACACAAAGCAATCATATCTAGTGCAGGGCTCGAAATGAATAGTAATCCCGTGTCTACACAGACTGTCATGCTTTGTCATGGGCCACCATTATTTGCAGCTGGTATCTCAATGGGCTGCCACAAATTGTCAACGATTTTGAAAATAGAAAGGTTTAGGGACACCATAACCTTATCTCAGATAAGGCGTAAAAAAAGAATTGTGTGAAAAATTGCGTGGTTCCAATTACATTCAATTTTAAAATAGGTAGGGTAGATAGATTTTTTATTTTATTTTTTACATTTTTTCTTTTCATACGCGAGTGTCTAGTTCAGATAGTTGTGTTTTCTGTTGTTTTCCATATGGTCTGTGTTATTGGCTTCTTCTCATCAGATGTACAGCCATTACAGATTGGAAGAACAGTTTTATATTGTCTTTTTCAGTTGATGTCAGTTTCCGCATCCACTATTTCTTGTGAGACTTTGCAATTTTCTTATTTTTTTTCTTGAATATGTAAAACAAGTTAAGGGTCAGCGTAAAAAACTAGGTGAGGTTGGGTAACTGGAACCAAACAACCTTTTTTGTTTGGCCTAACCATGATACAGAACACATGTATATTTCCAATGCGGTCCTCTGTTTTCTGTTCAGGAGTGTTGGACTACTGGTCACCATCCCTTGGCTAGCAATATTTGAACGTGGTAGCCCACTTGGACTATTGAAAGAAAAAAGTTGCATTTGTAATTTCTAGCCCTGTAGTCTACTATATGTATATAGTCTTGTTTTACAATGGCTTGTAAATTTTTGCAATGGATGGCTTATTTTTAGACTGGCATTCTTGTACAAATGATAGGAGCTGATTTGTATATACATGATGCAAATTTTGAATAATTATTTCTGTTGAAATTGGTGTATCACAAGAACACATTATTCAAAGTGTTTATGTACAGGAACGCTGGTTAACATACAACTTCTAAATTTGCATGTATACATGTGTATGCTTCACTTTAGTCTGGATACCAATGTGGTCTTTAACTAAACCAGTGAGTGTGAGTGGTGGTGTAAATCATAACAATACCGTGTATGAACTAGACTAGCTTCACTAGCTTTTGGTGGCATTTTGTCATTTGTGTCATGATTTAACAGAATATATTTCAGAATTTTGTATTCCATTTGCTATATTGATTATTATCAATACCCAGAAAGTTATGTGTCACACATGTACGTCAAAAAAGTAGTGAACTTGTGATATGAACTTTTGTGATCAAGTTGCCACCATTCAAGGCAGCAATGTATGTCATTGATATGTAGGGGCAATGTGCCCTCTAATGATAGCCAAATGTTGTTGTTGTTGTGAGTCAAAATGAGAAAAACTGGCATTTCTTGTGAGTCACCACATAGTAAGAGATAGGGAAACACCAAATTTTGGTGTGTCATGAGAAATTGTGCATGTCAGTGGTGCGTCAAAATGCCTTAGAGGGCACACTGCGTAGGGCTTGGGTTGTACCCAAAACTTCAACACTTTATCTTTCAGATGTCTTTAACTGTTATGATGCTTTGTACTCCAACAGGTTCAAAGTATATTCCTCCTCATTTGCGGAGTAGTGGTCAACCTCAGCCACAGCCTCAGGCTAACAACTTCAATCCTGCTGCAGGTGGTTACCCTCGTCAGAACCCCCAACAAGGTAAGTAAGATTCTTGATACTGCACTATCATACATTGGTGGTGATGGTGTTGTTGTTGTTGTTGTTGTTGTTGTTGTTGTTCAGGTCTTGCTGTGATCATCAAAATTGTGTGATGTGTTATCATGGAAGTCAAGATAATAAAGAAAATTACATTGCAAAAGATGAGAAACTTTCGATATTGCAGCAATTGCTCAGCTTAAAAGATATGCATAATTGATAATAGTAGGTAGGGTAAAATATGCAATACTGTGTTCAGTGCACTTATGTTGGGGTGCCCCCAACCTTCCTGAAGCTGAAGCAGTTTACCATAGAAACCCCCCCAGTAAATATATATAACTGTACAGTAAGTTGTAATTGAAGATTTCAGCATTATACAATTTACTTTATGCATCTATTTATAGCCTGATTTTGAAGAAAAGATAATTAGATTTTAGTTGTTACCTCTTCTACCTGAAAAAATTGCCCATTATTACCCATCAAAAGGTCTATTGCATCTGGGTTGTAGCGTTGATTGACCACTGCTATCTCCTCTGTGCCTAGAATTCTACCGCAGAGCAAGTGGCGGTGGTGGCATTGCCTACAATAGTTTTGATGGCTATGGTGTTCCTGGTTACGCAGGTCAACCACAAGCTTTCCCGAGAGGTGCGTTACTTTTTTGCCCTCCTTCTTTGGTTGACCAGCTTACCGCAGTATCCAACTTGTGTGGATGTGTAGTGATTTGATTTGTTGGAAAATATGAATAAGCATCAACATCCCAGGATAATGTGATATGTAGTTGTTTTGTTTTGTCTTTTTTTTGTTGCAAATTTTTTTTTTTAATGTTTACTTTCTTTCATTAAGTTTTAGTACTAAAAGTTTAGTATTGTTTTATTGGGGAACAGCTCCTACTAATCTTAAGTAGAGTTGAAGTAGGGTAAATTTTTTTTGAATACTGATAAAATATGATTGACGTTGTGCTTTTGTTTTAATAACTCTCCTTTGATCGTCAAAGTTATTAGGGGAATATTGATATCGATCCAAATTTTGTTCAACTCAGGTGGTTTTGTTCCATCACCAAATGACTACCACATGAGAGGTGGCCACCAGCAGGGCCACTTTCAAAACTTTCAACGGCGTGGAAGTGACCAGGAACGTCCCGGAAGTGGAAGGTACAACCAAGGTGGTTACGATAATAGAGGGGGGTACAACAGGGGAGGATATGGTGGAGGTGGATACCAAGATAGAGGGGGGTACAACCGAGGAGGGTACAACAATCGTGGCAATTTTAACCAAGCTCCTGCGTACAACAATCGCTGGAAGAATGACGATCGCTCTAATCTTGATGATGGGCGACCAACAGAACCAGCCACCCTTGATGACTGGACTAAATTGCTTCCAAGAAATGAACGAGTGGAAAAGTAGGTATATTTTATTGGAATAAATCTGTTTTAGATATTATTCACCAATATTTTTCTTTGTTAGACTCATAGTGACAAAACACCGTAAGTCATAAGTATTTTTCCCGACTGAATGAAGCAAAATATTAGAGAATAACAAAATTATACCAAGTGCCAGTAATATAAAAGAAAAATCGGGCAAAGTAATCGCAGTTTTAAATGTTTTGACTAGTATTTCAGACCGGCAGAACTAGTGACGTAGATGCACATTGTCGTAACATAGGCGCACATTGTCATAACATTGAACTTTTTGATGACAATGTAACTTTTTGCCAATGGACTGTAAACTTCAATAATCCCATTCTGTGCTTCTTTTGTAGAGAGTTGTTCAGTGGCGGATGTACTGGTATCAACTTTGACAAGTATGAGGATATTCCAGTTGAAGCTACTGGAGAAAAGATTCCTGACCATATTAATGATGTAAGTTTAGTTCTTTGTCGAGTCTTTTCAAGACACAGCCAGGGAGACGTTTACAGTAGAAATGATGTCGGCTTGGTGTTTCACTTAATGGAACATTGCGTTTTTGACAGCTAGACAAATTTCAACTGTAGACTAACAATAGCAGAGACACAACAAACACTGCATGATCCTTCACCCAATCACATTGAACACTGATAAGCATTGCTATTCTTTCAAAGTGAAGTAAAAACAGACTTCTAATGAAAACATTACACATGGACTTGATGATTTTAATGGCTTCAATTGTTTATTTTCTAACTGATAATCAACTTGACTACTTCTTCATTGCCTATTGCAAGTTTCCTATTAATGACATGTTTTTGGGTTTTTTTTGGTAGTTCTGTGATATTGATCTTGGGGAAATCATTCAACTGAACATCCAACATAGCCGATATGCCCGGCCAACACCAGTCCAGAAGTACGCCATTCCCATTATTCGCAAGAAGCGTGATGTGATGGCTTGTGCACAAACAGGTAAATTTTACAGAACTTAGATCCTTCTTGAGTATGTCTGTTTTGATGTTGACATCCACTGAGGGGACAAAATCTCAGTTTTTAATCTGAATTGTGATGGTATAGAAGTGGTTGCCGTAGAAATGATCTCTCTGTGAGGTGCTTTCATGTATCTTTTATCGAGTGGCTTCGACAGAGCTACCAACTGATACATTGATTGTATGTGAGCAAGCAGAAAAGAAGGCTTGGTAATATGGCTAGTATTAAATTATTACCTTGAACTCGTACTGTAAGATTGACACGTACGTACGTACATACATACATACATACATACATACATACATACATACATACATACATACATACATACATACATACTGTACATACATACATACATACACACACACACACACACACACACACACACACACACTTGAGTGTTTGTGTTACAAGACATGGCATATCTTCATACATAATTATTTGTTTCCAACAGGTTCTGGTAAGACAGCAGCCTTCCTGCTGCCCATATTAGCTCAAATCTATGACCATGGCCCTGGGAAAATAGCTGAGGTTAGTTAACCCCGACACCATACACACTCACACTTACATTCTCCTTGTGGCATTTGCAAAACGAAATGTTGATACGAGTGACTTATGAACCCACTGTAAATGTGTCAGCAATGTTCAATTTTACATGTTGTGCTCCTGCCTCGCTTTCTGTTTCACCGCCCTGCTTTTCAGTTTGCAGCCTTGTATTACTGATCAACCTCAAAACATTATTGTTTGTCAATGTTTTCACAAATATGGCTATTGTTCTTTCACTGTGCTATTCACAGGTATATAGGTAGATCATCAAGTCACTGGTGATCTGTGTGTTTAGTTTTGATGATATTTCTTATTGTTTAAAATGGTAACTTTGGCCTCTAAGAAAACAAATGATTGTTCACACGTTTTCAAAGTTAAGTGACACTGTTGTGACAAGCGATAACGTGCTCTGTGTGACATGCAAAGTTTTTCTGTCAACTTGTGTGCCAGGTGAACATATACATAAAGTGTAGGTGTACACAATAACATTTCATTAATGTTATGCAAATTACATGAATAAATTATGTGAATGAGCTACCACTTAGCAAAACAATCCGAGGAGAACACTGCCAGTCAGTATGTCATTATCGTTTCATTTTCTAAAGAGTTTTACTATTATCTAGAGTGTGATGTCTTGTGTTTTCTTGCTTTTATTTTATGATTTCTTGATTTTTATTTGTTATTTAACAGGAATTTTTTATAAAAATTGCATCAAGAAGTGTTTTATTCATGACAAGTGAAAATTAACATTAATTTTGTTTTCTGTCTGCAGCAAGTGGCTCCACAAGGAAGCCAGGTAAGCCTGTGTTTTGTTAGTACAGTGTTCTCAACAGTTCTCTGGGGTAGTGGGGTGATATTTTGCATAAGTTATACAAATATTCATAATTTATGCAAATAATTTGCATAAAACTGAATTCCTCCAGTAAGTAATTGAACTGACTGAGAATTTCATGTAGATGTGATGAACTGTGTATTTTAATTCAGTGATTTGTGTACTTTTAAAAACTTAACAAAATTAATTGGGAAGGAGCACAAAGATACCGGTTCCAAGGTTTTTTGTTGTTTCCTAGCAACTATTCCATTTTCCAGCAAATATGATTGTGTCTGGGCATGAATTACAATCTGCCTCTTTTTGTTCAACAGAACCGTTACACACGTCGCAAGCATTTCCCTCTGGGTTTGGTCTTGGCACCAACTAGAGAACTGGCTTCTCAGATTTATGATGAGGCTCGTAAGGTAAGTTTTTCCAAACTTTAGAGAATATAGAAATTAGATAGATTACTTACATTCATAAATAGTCTAGTGATAAGATGTAAAACATTTAGTAATTGAGTATACTGTTAAAATAGATGTATATAGATTTTGTGTGTCATGAAACTCTCCTTTGCGGTAACCCTAGTGTGTTTCTTATATATATTATATTATATATTTAAAAAAAATTACATCAAGTGAGGAAAATGAAATAATCAAGTAATAATCAAGTAATCACATCGCCAATGAGGAAAAAAAAAAAAAAAGAACAAAAGTTCTGAGACCTGTAATTGTGATACTAGACTATACATATCTGTATCGACAAGAATTCATATTTTTTTTCCTGTGTAGTTTTCTTACCGATCCCATGTACGTCCATGCGTGGTATATGGAGGTGCTGATGTTGGTGGACAGATGCGAGATCTGGACCGTGGATGTCACCTCTTGGTTGCTACTCCAGGACGTCTGGTTGATATGATTGAGCGTGGTAAAATTGGACTTGATCAAATTCAGTAAGTCTGGGATAATGATGTCTAAACTATGTACATTACGGTGAAAACCAAAGTACAGTACAGTATTTTTTTGTAGCTCCCAACGGGCATCACCCAGGGAGGGCTACTACTTTGGGTTTTGTCTGTCTGTCTATGTATGCATGCATTCACTTGCATATCTTTGGCATGCACCAAGCAATTTCAACTAAACCTGGCACAAAGGTACCATGGTATGTGACACATGTGCACGTCATTTTGCTTTGCTTTGCAACTCAATCAAATATGGCCGAATGGCGGCCATATTTGTCGTTAAATTTCAAAGTATCCATCATAACTTTAGAGGTGCAATATGTAGTGATTCCATTCAAGTGCCTATGCCCATATTATCAAATATGGGCTTTCTTTTAAGCCCCTGTCCTTTTACCTTTAAAGTCTTCTTCAAGGCCAAATAGCCAAATTTGGGTTGTCTTCAGAGCTATGTTTTCAATGAAGGTTTGTTGACTGTTAAATTCAGCCAAAAATTGTCATCCACTCAGTCAGTCAGGGGTTACAAACTTAAACAAGCTTAGCATCATTGAGCTTTCAATATGTATAAACATCCTCGTTGGAATTAGTTTGCAAGTTCTAGCCATGCCTGACCGTTACCTCGAGCCTGCTCAGTTTGTAATTCCTCACCTTGACATTGCCTCATAAAGTAACTTTTCCAGTCTGTGGAAATAAGAAATCAATGTATTTTATCACCATTCATCACTTATAATTTTACCAATGTTAAAGTGTCTTTAGAAGTAATTGCGAGTGTTTACCTCTTCAGATGGCTTGTCCTAGATGAAGCTGACAGAATGCTGGATATGGGTTTTGAACCTCAGATCAGACGCATAGTGGAACAGGACACCATGCCTAAAACAGGAAGTAGACAGACACTCATGTTCAGTGCTACATTCCCAAAAGAAATCCAGGTATGTGTGTCAGTGCTAGTCTGACGGAAAATAACACAAGGTTGTTCCATGTAATGAGTCAATGATAATGCATTTTAGTTATGATTACAATTCTTAGACCTTCATTTACGTGTAACTTCACTGATTTTGTTTTTGCACCCAGTGGTAAACTGTTTGATTTTGTTTTTGCATCCAGTGGTAACTGCTTGATTTTGTTTGAACGTTATTTATATTGAATTTGCACAAGTACACAAGTGAAGTTTTGAGAGATCTTTAGCACAGTTGATCCTCAGTAGTGCTATAGGCATTAGAAAGTGCATGTTTTTTTCATATGTGTATGCGTGTGTAAGAATTTGAAATGGAAAACCACTACACTAAGGCCAAAAAAAAATAAAAATCTGGTTCTGGTCAGGGTAAACTTTCTAAAGTGGTGCGACGACGCGCGTTTTTTTTTTTTTTTCCTAATTTTTTTTTTTTTTTGCAAATTAGTAAATACACATTTTTGACACTTTACATGCTCTCGGAAGATGTCATACAACTCTGGAAGTTGGCACTGTTGTATGGCAAGTTTTATACGATGCGGATCAATCATCCATCAGGGCATCACTAGTCACATTTACAAATTTATCTTATCGCCCAGTGATTTGCAGTTATAATCCCGATTTGCAGTTACAATCCCATCCAAGATAATGAGTCTTGCCTTGCAACCACTGTATAATGTCATTGTGCAACTTGCAACGTTAAATAACGAGAAATAGGTCTGTCCAACGGACGTAGAGGAGGCAGTGTTTTCTTTCGAGCACCGTCCATCATCAGTCTGATACGCAGTCTGTATACGGTACGATGTTTGACACGTCTTTCCAACTCATCGCAGATGGAAAGACGTGTCGAACATCGTAGCGCATACATCCAGAGCTAACTGCTTACGCTACAGGAAAATCTTTGTATTCAGAAGGCAGAACGAAACGATCACCAGAACTAAGAACACCTCGAAAGTCAGCTGAATTGATATCAACATTTCGATTGCTCACGACGTACTCAAACTTCTGACATTTTCGAAACATGTGAGCGGTTTACCACCTAGCACAGTGAACACACTATTTCCCGTGATTCCCATCAACCACGCTCATCGTACATATTACGTACACATATCGTACGGGGGATTATGGGTATGCAACAGTACTAGAAGAAAAGGGTACCCGTTACCAAATAGAAGTGCGCCATCACACGAGTTAAATTTTTTCCGCTAGCCTTGCATACAGTGTTGATCGACGGGGAATTGTAAATAAGGAACGGGAAAGCAAAAATTATCGGAAAAAAAAGGATCGACGCGGGGGTATTCAGGGCACGCGCGCGCTGACCAGAACCAGACATATTTTTTTTTTTGGCCTAATGGGCTTGGTAATTGAGGGTGGTGGTGGTGGGGGGGGGGGGGGGGATTATGCAGGTTGTTATGTTGGGAAAGTGTTAAAAGTAAAAAAATAATTATACATAGGTGTGGAACAAATTGAATTTTAAAAACATAGGATATATTAGTGTGAAAGTTATCAGTCTTATTTGTAAGGACATCTTGATGGAGTGTTGTTCAAGACAAGACGAACCATCATGGATATGTACACCAAGTCCCCAAAAAATTGATCTTTGGACAAGGGATTTCAATTTAAACATTTGTGGCAGATATTTCAAGTGCTGATTACCTTTATTGTACAGTCAGTTATGCGGCAATATCATTGGCCACTTATTTGTCTCCTGTCTTCAACAGATGCTCGCCCGTGATTTCCTGGAAACCTACATTTTCTTGGCAGTAGGTAGAGTTGGTAGTACCAGTACCAACATCACTCAGAAAGTTGTATGGGTGGATGAAGCGGACAAGAGATCTTTCTTGCTGGATCTGCTGAATGCTGCAGGTCAGAAAGTGATGTGTTTTTTCAGAAAAATTGTTGTCCCAAGTTTAAAGGAGAACACCGTTCTGGAAAATGAAAATATAGTTTCAATTTGATATTTCTTGGTGATTGTGCCAAATTTATTTGATGTGAAATCGTGAGATGACTTTCCACAACCCAAAATTTATGGAAAAATACATTTACTTCCTGGAATGGTGTTCCCCAATTAAGCTGTATGGTTTGAACAGAAAATACAGACACTCATTGTCATAGTAACAAATCCTCAGTGTTGCTTGTAATATTTGTCAAAACAACCTAAAGTGTTATTATTTTCCATAATTGTTGATAACATGTATGGATAGGTTTATCATTCTAAATATGTATTTCTTTATTCAGCTGACAATACTCCTGACATGAAGGCTTTTTCCCATATCCCTGGTTTGCTTGGTAAAAACAAAAATATTTGTGGAGTTGTGTATACTTATTCTCTGTACTTCTCGAGCTGAGTTTGTTTAATTTTGTGCATATAACAGGTTCTGAGTCTTTGACACTGGTGTTTGTGGAGACCAAGAAAGGTGCTGATGCGTTGGAAGATTTTCTACACACAGAAGGTTACCATGCAACAAGTATCCATGGCGATCGTTCTCAGAGAGAACGTGAAGAGGCTCTACGTAACTTCCGTTCTGGCTTCCAACCTATTCTCGTTGCTACTGCTGTAAGTTTATTCCGTGATTTACAAATTTTTTAAATTTTTTTCCAGACTCAATTACTCATATGTGGTTTTGATATCTTTATAGCATAGTTTATGAATGTTTACATGATGAAACATGGATATTTATATTTGTAATAATGAATTTGTCTTGATATATCTACTATATGTATCTAGTAATGATTGCAATTTTTAATGAGTAAGTTTTTTTTGTTTACATATATTTGCTGTGGCTGTAAAGCCTTCCAAGTTTCACTGATGTTCCCATATGAAGCAATGGTATGATAGGTCTCACATTAAACTTCTGATCCAAACACAAACTTGAAAATTGTTACCTGAAATTTTTGACTGTGTACTTCAGACCTTGTCAACAGATTGCCCCATTATTCAACACGAAGCTCACATGTCCGTAAGGTCACATGTTCTGAATAATGGGTCAGTGTGTTGACAAAAGACCACTGAAGTATACAGTCGAAAATTTCAGGTAGAGTTTTCTTCACTTTTAGGAATATGAATAGTTTGTATGTGAAATATACAAATTAGTAACGTTTTGTTGTTTATGGAAACAGGTAGCTGCAAGAGGTTTGGATATCCCAAATGTGAAGCATGTCATCAATTTTGACATGCCAAGTGATATTGAAGAGTACGTCCATCGTATTGGTCGTACAGGTCGTGTAGGCAACTTGGGTAAGGAACATTAACATGTGATTGGCAACTCCCCTCAGATTTGTGAAATTTGTCGTGTGGCCACATTGGGTAAGGAACATTAACGTGTGATTGGCACTCTCCCGATACTAGAAAATAAAATATACTGGTTGTGTGACCGCATTGAGTAAGGAATATGAACATGTGATGTGTAAGTTGTTATATGGATAAAGATGTCCTTGGTATATGGATACATTGGGTAATGAACAGTACAATGCAATTGACTCACCCTTCCTATTTGAAAAAAACACATACTAATATGGCCACTAAGCTATTCAGATTTAGTTTGGTGAGATATTCAACAATTCTGTATTGTTGTGTAGAAGTGAAATGAAGGGATTGTTGGCAGTTTGATTGTAATAAAGACAAGTGTAAGCAACTTGAAGGCCTTGATTTTCTTTCTAAGTTGACTTTCTATTCTGTGTTTTTTAGGTTTGGCAACATCTTTCTTCAATGAGAAAAACAGAAATGTTGTACGTGACCTGATGGAGATTCTGGTTGAGAATAAGATGGAGATACCGTCGTGGTTAGAATCAATGGCTTATGATGCCAAACATAGTGGTAGCACTAGACGTGGCAGTGGCCGCAACAGGTATGATGTCTTTGATATTCCTGAACTGCCATCATATATAGTATTCAGTCTTGTCCTGAGGGTTATTACAGCAGGGAGAATGCTTTCAAATGAGCTTGTTTTGTGATTGGCGAGGGGGTGTATTTCAAGTATATTACATGTAGGCATTAATCAATATACCATGATATGGATTTCAGTGGCGCAATATTTTAATGCCCCTCTCTGATTTGACTTAATGAATGTAAAAGCGTATTTTTTAGCAAAATAACAACACTTCTTTCGAGTGAAAATGAAATTTTGAAATTTGCAGCTTTCTTAAAAGTTCTGTTATTTCTCTCTATTCAAGGTATGGAAGTGGTGGTTTTGGTTCTCGTGATTACCGTCAAACCAACCGTCCTCGTAACACAGGGCCACAGTATGGACATAATCCTAACTTTGGTGGTTACTATGGTGGCAGTTCCTATGGTGGAAGTTACTCACAAGCACCACAGACAACTGACTGGTTTGGAAACTAAAAAGAAGAAAAGGAGATATTCCCTACAAAGTCGACTGATGTGTTTGTGTCTCCTCAGTTGACAAACAAACCCGACCTGTCAAAGGAGAGACAATTATGTTGTGAGATAATAGTGTTGTTTCAATCACGACGACACTTCTGTCAGTCAGTCTGACGTTTTTCATATCAAAGTAGGGGATTTTCCAAGTCCATGTTTGTTAACCATAGCCAGACATTTCATTCTGTTTTCAAAAAAAAGTCAAGTTTCTAGTTCTCATACCAGTTTGTCCAATTTTATTGAGAAATGAAACCGTTTAACATTTTCACAAAAAAATGATCCCGCTGGTCTCAAAATGTAGTATACAGACCGTGTGTTTGTATGTGTTTACCATTGTAAGGGAGAAACCAGTATCTACATTTTTCACGTAAATAGCATTATGGTAAATTCAACATTTGGTAAAACTGGCCAAGTGTTTGTATTCGATCATTACCATTGTAAATACACAGGTATGAAAACTTGACACTTGGCAAAATATTTCTAGATGTGTTGAGTATAGTGTTAGTAGCTAATTATAATAGTGTATGACAGGACTGCCATTTGACTGAATTTGAGACATACATGTTACGGCTCTTGGTCGTAATGCCATTTATATTACGGTTGCAAGTCATAATGTCAACATCAGTATAGAATGTTTGCAATACCGTACGATAATTTTGTAATCCTGGACACAGTCCTCATATTAGTACCGTTTGGATGCTTCAAGTTTATAAATGCTTGGAGTTGTTTGAAATTTGACAAAAAAACGGGACTTGTATCTAAGCATCTATACGTAGTAACATTGTGTTTAATTAGGTAACATTCACTTAAGAGAATGCAAACATGAGTGTATGCTCAGTTTTGAATCTGCAGACTTAATTCGTGTCCTCGTCAGTCCTGAGGAGTGAATTAAACCAATTTTTAAGTGAAAGGATTTATCTGGTCAAATGGGAGTCCTGCTTGGCTGTCTTTGCTGTTAGTGGTTTCACACAAGTATCTTGACAGCACTTGAAAAGTACAAAACCAATTCTTACAAATCCACTGACTATTTAAAAATAATCTATTAGGAAAACGTAAGAATCAATAAGCTTTATAAGAAAAAAAAAATCAGTTAATGTTATTGTGTAACCTTTATTCAGAAGTTTACAAACTGAAAACATCAAGGCAAATTTCTGAAGACTGTGTCTTGATCAACTACTCTCTACTGAGTTGTAAACTTCAGCGGGTTTTTTGCAGTTGCAAAATTTGTCATTTTTTTTCCTGTGGGTTGATATGTTTCTGGTTCTGCTGAAGTGAAACAGAAATAACAAGAGGTTAAACTCTTTCCTCCAATGTGTGCTGTGTAGAAACAGAAGGTCAAGGTTGAAAGTTGAAACATCCACATATGACCTTTCACCATCCAACAGTCAACGTTTTGTTTTTTTTAAAAATGAAAACTTTTGACTCGAATCAAACACTTACATTCAAAAAAGTTGTGTTGTTTTTTTACTGCGATCTCAGGAACATTCTCACTTTGTACTGAAACATGTCCTGGGCTTTGTTGAGATCTTTTACCGTTTTGTGACACAAGTGTGTATATCTGTAAAGGAGAGAGAGCATAATGCTTCCACGAAGTGCACTGCCTTGGTATATAGGCATCCTGATATTTAGACAAATTTAAAACCACAGGGTGGGAGAGAATTATGGTAGTTCTTAAAAGAAAAAAAAGTGGTCTAGTTTCTTACTTGTCTGACTACTGTCATATTTCTTTTAAAAATTTGATAAAGGAATTAAGTACAGAAGGGTAGATTATTTAACATTTATACTACTCTAAGTGGACATACCGAGTTGTACTCAGTGAAATTTTATGTTTTTTTTCTCTCAAATGTATTTTTATTTTGTTTTAATTATTTGCCACTTTGGCCTGTGTACTTGGATATCAATGGACGGGAGGGGACATTTCAATATGCATATTATAGCTTGGGGAGGTCTTAGCTACAAAGTGATACACACAGTTGCTCAACCCCCCTAAATTTGAAATGACATGGTCTTCTTCAGGCAGGAAGCAGAGTACATTTCAGTCTGATTAGGGTGAGCTGACTCTAGGATAGGGGTGAGCAGAATCTGAGAGGGGGCTCAGACGTGTACACTGCCTGTGTGTGGGCAAAATTTGGAAAACTTAGCCAGTTGTACTATTTTTTTTTTCCCTGAACGGAATTACTCATTTTACATATAGAATACAAATTAGAAACTGACGAAGCTATTTTCTTTGTAAATATTTGTACATATTGGAGAGGACATCAGTTTTCTCAGAACTTAAAAAACTCTTTGGAAATTTCAGTGAAGAGGATAAAAGAGAAACATGAACATTTGAAATTTGAATTTTGCTGAGGAAACCAAACCAAAACATTGACTTTAATACTCGAAAGCAAAATTTGTGCAGATTTAAAAAAAGAAAAGAATGAAAGACTATAACAACCAATATTTCTGCACTCGGAAATCAGTATTCCCATTAGTGTGCATAATCCATAATATGCATAGCAATAAATGCAAATAAATGAATGAGTGGCCTCCTCTTTGTTCTCAGTTCACAATGCAGTGAAATCTTGTTCATGAAATGTTGAAGGTAAAAAATCTACAAGGGCTTGGACCACAACCAAGCTCTTGTGTAAATATGCTAGAATAGATTACAAAGTCACATAACTGATACAAGAAAGAAAGAAAAAAATGTGATGATCGTTCTTCAACCAGCCAAGAGTTACTGGTCATCGGATTTCACTGTATCATGTTTCTATTGTCATTTGAAGATATGTACGAAGTTTTAAACAGATTTCCTATGGAAAGACTTTTCGTGCAAAAAAAATTTGTTTGCATCAAAGATAAAAACAAGAATATTTTTGGATATTGTTCAAACATTTGCCAAAAATAAAAGATACACTTTTTCTCTCTCATTTATAAAAGTAGGACTTGATGGGAAAAAATTGCTTATTTGATTATTACATATAAGAGGAAAATAATCTCTTTGCACGTCAGGTCACATGAGATGTTTATTTACAAAAAATAAATATAGTGCATACTGAAAGTAGCACTTTTATCATTTGAAAAAGAAATTTCTCAACTCAGGTATGCACTTCTGAAACTTACAACCGTTTCTTCAAATTTTTATGTGTGCTAGTATTTATTTTTCTACCTAGTGTCAATCACAACTACATTTTGAACTTATTAAAAGTATGAAAAAAAGGAGAGGAAATCTGTTGCATGCTCCATTTGGTACTGTTTCGTCAAGTTTCAATCCGTTCTTTGTATTTTGTCAGTACAATTGTGACATGCGTAGCTCGTCGTTAAACTTGAACTTTTCTGTCTAGAAATCAGAATCTCAACCGTATAACGTACATTTTTGATAAAAAAAGACCTCTCTTTCTCCAAAGAACTTGTACATATTCTATAATAGATAATAGAAACAAATCCTGTGACGTGAAGTCTAGAGAAAAAATCTGTTTGTTTTTTTTATTTTTGTGAACATTACAAGTTACAAGATTTCTCCAAGCTGTTGCCTGCCCATTGAAATATTTAGAATTTGGTTGGTGCTAAAAATATAAATAAATGATGTGCTCTTTTTTCATTCGAAACAATATTTTCATTTTTTTTTTCTAGAGGCAGCCTGAAGTTAATCCAGTTCCTCATGTAACTGGTAAAAATGCATTACAAAAGAATAGGGTTTAAGACTAGGTTGTGTCAATGTACAAGAGAGTGGTGATTGTTTGGAGGTTTTTTTCCCTCAATATTGAACAGAAAAACCTATGGGCACCCTCTCACTACATTGATGCAAATATGATTATGCAATTTCATGAACAGAGAATGATTTTTAAGAGTGCATACACATTTATTTTTGCAATTCTAGAAGGATGGGGAAAAGTACAAGTGTTGCGTATATTTAACTTCAAACACAATCTGAAATGATACCATACTCTGAATATCATCTCTGTTTTGAATGCGTGAAAATATCTTTTAGAAAAATAGAACTTTATTCGACTGGTGAATAAAACTACCAAGAACGGGCTGAAATATATATTTTCTTACAAACCAAGTGCAATGCCTCAGGCGCCTTTTTCTTCAAAAAAACAAACAAACTTGCATTTTATATTGGAAAGCTAGTGCTGAGTACACACACATAGATTGAAAGACTAAATGTTATTACAACAGAACTTAAAAAGAAGATAATTTATTTGGTCGTTATTTTTAAAGTATAATTTATTTCACACTTGTTGCAGGCAGTACTGTGTATTATCCAAAGAGAGATAATATTTTCTTCATCTAAAACGTATGAAAGCTCACAAGTTCTCGTTGTGGACTTTTATTTGTAAATTTGAACCCACATGGAAAACAAGTGCATGTATGAGGAAAATAAAACTTGCGTGAGGTTGTATGTATCGTGCGTTATGTTCTACACATCACAGACGGAGTGAGAGAGTAAAAAATGTTTTAGGTACAAGTTACATATACTACATTATGTAGTAATATTATTATTATTATTATTATTAAAAAAAGAAGCTTATTTCTTGATCTGTACTTCAGTCAATGAATAACCATGTTTTTTGTACTTTCACGTACTTTAACTTTATATAACACATGTCTGGCTATATAGTAATTACCATATACAACTTTCTGCTGTTGATGTTTTTGTGGACTTCATTACTATTAATTTTAGTGGTTTTTTTCTGTAACTGACATCGCACAAAGCTACCCGAGGTACATTTATAAATTATATAAAAAATCAGATTTTTACATTGTTTTACTTTGCTGTGATAAGTAGAGGAAATTATTGATTTTGATGTTCAATGGGAGAATTCAGAATCAAGGGTCAAAGGGCACCAAGATGGCTGCCATCAAAGTCACCAAGATGGCCACCAAAGGTCATCAAGATGGCTGCCAATGAATAAATTTATTTACTCCAGTGACATGAATACAAGCAATGCAACTTGACTTATGAAAGGGGTAGAAAAACATCACATTCACAATCCATGAGTACATTATCACGGGTGGTTATTTTTGTGCCTTTAATAGTGTTTTTGTGCAAGCTGAATATGTTACATAAAAACTTACAATAAGTATTGTTATTCAGTGATCAGTTCAGAGATCTGTTAAAATCTTACTATACTTTCAGTTACCTAATTAAAAGTCTTGTATGGCTTAAAATTATACTTCTTCTTGTGTGACTAGATTTATTACACTTTTCCTTGTAAGGTTCCCTTTCTATGTCGGACTATCTCTTACAGACGAGAGAGAGAGAGAGAGAGAGAGAGAGAGAGAGAGAGAGAGAGAGAGAGAGAGAGAGAGAGAGAGAGAGAGAGAGAGAGAGAGAGAGAGAGGGGAGGGAGGGAGGGAGGGAGGGGAGGGAGGGAGGGAGGGAGGGAGAGAGAGAGAGAGAGAGAGAGAGAGAGAGTAGTAGTAGTAGTAGTAGCTGGCATCCATTTATTTTTCCATCACTTGGAAGTCAAAACTCAAAATCCCCGTTCACCTGAATACCGTGTTATTAAGATTATTGTCTATGTACAAAACTGCTGTTTGACCTTGAAGATGTTGTTGGAGGTCAAAGTTCAGTGAATGCCTTGCCAAAGATTTGAGAGAAATGTTTACACCCAACATTTGCACTATTGAGCTGTTTGCTACTAGTAGCCTAAAAACATAGTAGACATTGGAATGGTTTCTTTGGGAATCTAATGTCACAAGGTACGGAACAATTTACTATATGTAATGAGGAAAAGGAGAGACAGAGAAACGTGAAGATGAATTTCATTTTTTTTAATCGACCGACTGACCCATAGTTGCCTTGAAAATGTAATGAGAAACATTTAAAAAACAGGCCTTATACTGAACAATGTCTTACTTTACAAAATTGTAACATGTATTGGAGAGCGTAAGCTACGTCGTGACATTCCGCCCTCACCGGTCACCAGCCTCAAGCTCCTTTACAGACGTGGGATGGGTTGACTGATGTGTGAGGGCGCCCTGTCACGGCGTACCTTACAGACTACAAGTATTGATTCACTTAGTATTTATCCATGCAGTTGTCATCAATAATGCAGGACTGGTGCCCTCAATTGACCCATTTCAATTATTTAGTTTTGTATATCACTTCTGAGAAAATGGTATGCCTAGGGTTAGGAAATTAAGTGTTGCTGATCGTGTCTTCTATTACAATGTCTTAGATTAGAAATTCGTTTTTGGGACAACACAACCTTATTTCTTTCGCCTACATCACTGAATTAGCGCCCTCTTTGTCATATTTACCCAGAATGTGTTCTTTCGTTTATTTAGAACGAAATGAGGAGTGAATACAGCAGTAGTTTCGTACAATATATATATATATATATATATATATATATATATATATATATATGCGGACAAAAGTGCTGAAAAACACTATTCCTGTTCAGGGTTTTCTAAAACGTGTTATTGTTGTTTCATGGGTACCATTTGAAAATTATTCGATCATATTTGAAACCCCAAAAACATAAAAATATGATGTGTAGCCAATGTGAAATATGCCTCTCGATTTTCTTTACATGACACCATTAATGAAAATCAAATTTAGGAAGTGATGTAGGTATTTAAAAATCAGCACTAATAGCGATGAAGATCTTACACAGCTGACAAAATAGTTCGTCACAATTTATATGCTGTCGTGACAAGAACACTGTCGGTTACTGTTAACATTCACCGAAAATATGGGACGTATCACTATACGAAAAGTCATATTTGACCATGTCTTTCCACAGGCCAGGGTAAATCTTGAGCTGGATAGAGATGGTGGTTAGATGGCTCACAGGTAAAGGTTGGGTAAAGTGGGTAAATTGGGCTTTTCGTGTCAATCAAAATGATATGACAAACAATCTCCCCTTCTCTATCTCTGTCTGTGCAGATGTCTGTCTGTCTCTGTCCACCCCCACCCCCCACCCACACCCTCTCTCTCTCTCTCTCCCTCTCTCTCTCTCTCTCTCTCTCTCTCTCTCTCTCTCTCTCTCTCTCTCTCTCTCTCTCTCTCTCTCTCTCTCTCTTCCCCCGCATACAATTATTGCCACAATAATTGCATCGGATTAAACGATATCTAAACACCATTGTAATGTAAATCTAGACAAAATATGCTAAGACAGCAGTATATGCTTCAACTTCAAAAAAATATTTTCTCCACTGTTTTATTTTCAAATAAAATACATAATAAACAAAAGAGAAATAATGCGAGGTATTGTTGTGCTTGTAAATGTATAGCAGCAGTAAAACTTGCAATCGTTGCTAAAAAAAAGCGGTGTTAACAAAGAAAATAACACACATACACATGTATCAGTTCAACCCTTTCACCGTGCGCAGTTTCCCGCCAAAATCGAGGTGCACAAATTGTCGCACTTCCGACGTTTTACCAAAGTTTACCAAACAATTTTGAACCCAAAAGTGAAGAATAATTAATGATTAGTCAGATTTAGCATCAAAATTTCATTTAAATACTAGACAATTGCAAATTATATTTGAACGAAATAAAATTTACGGCATGGCAGTAAAAAGGTTCAGCTGACATCCAGGAAAAGAAAAGCATACACAAATACATATCATGTACATATACCCTCATATGTATCTACTTTATATCGTCTGCCTTCTTGCAGATTTCTGTAGACTAAAAAGTTAGTAAAGTACAAATAAAATGATCCCTGACCCAGAAAAGTCTGTCAGAACAAACGACAAATGAACGATGAGTTTACCATAACTTGAAGATGATTGGCTAAAATAAAACATGTCACTTTAGTTTTGCATATTCAAATTATCATAACTTGAAGATGATTGGCTAAAATAAAAACACCTCACTTTTAGGTTTGCATATTCAAATAATAAGAACTTGAGGATGATTGGCTAAAATAATACTTACTTTAGTTTTGCATATTCAAATTTTTAGTACATAAGGATGATTGGCTATTATATAAATAATTCATGTGAAATGTAGTTTTGCATATTAAAATCATTCCGATAGATAACTATTAATATTAGGGTGAAAGAGTCAATTAGTCCAAACTAAGTTATGACATCACAGACTAACAGAGACGATGAACCATAAAATTTTGGTACCAAAGGGGTAATCCGAAATGAAACTATACATAGAAGTAACTGTGGAATATAAATGCACTAGTTTGTTTGAACGTAAAGCTACGATCTTAAATGTTTTAATTGTATGCTCTGTTGTGGTGTTAACTAACACGAATAACTTTGATGAACGTTACGTTTATTTTATCCGTGCTCAGTGATTGAATAACTTAGAATTAATCTAATTTAATCTAATCTAATCTAATTTAACCGAAGCTATTCATCTAACGAATGGTTGACGCTTTGGTACGATAAAGGAAGTAACTAAAAACAAGAACAAAATTATGTCGTAAAATCCGGATTGTTTTTCATAAGGATAATATTATATACATGAGTCTTTAATAAAGAAATAAATAGTATTTCAAACTCCTTCGTTTGACCGTAGTTTCTTTTCAACATCAATTTGACGCGTTAATTTTCAATAAATATTGAAATGTTAAAAACGTCACCACCTTTACTAGTCTCGGTTACTCAGCCTCTCGCCGCTGGGGGCGCTGCCTACGAGACCACCCCACACGTCTGCTGGGAGGGCTCGTAGAAGAGCCCCAGCGGTGAGAGCCTGGGTAACCGAGAATACGCCTTTATAATTACATAATCAAGCAAAATGGCACATGAATTAAAAAATGTCCATCTTCAGTCCTCACATCCTTTAGTTTAATTTCAACTTTAGCTTAGTTCCTTTATGTGTTCGAGTCAGTCCAATTCTGACAAAATTGAATAAAATATATTATTATATACATGTAATACATTCAAGCACCGTGAAAGTCAACTTGAAGTTCATTTTTCGTCCGGGTTGTTTTCCTCCAAAGTTCCGATATTAGTACGAATACTGAGACCAATCCTCATCCGGGTCATCCCGTGTTTCTGAGGAGTCCCCGTATGCAAGGTACCGTTTTACGTCATTGTTTCGCGACAATGTGCGATAGTCGTTTCCAATTCGGAGGTGATGTGGTTTCTTGGACAATGTCTGTCTCTTTTTGAACTCGGTGTGCATTCCATAAATATCAAACAAGGCGATTCCCTTTTTAGGTTTGACGATATCCTCAGTGGGTGATGTTGGAGATGGCGGTGTACTACTACCGGAAGATGATGGACTTCGCGAGTGTCCTGTAAAGAAGAGAAACACTTATTAGGGTTGCCATATGCAGTTACATGTATTTTAACGTATGACCATTTCAGAATTACTAGTTTATACAATTGTACACTACCGCTTTTCTTTTTCAGCAAAATTTGCATAAATTGGGGTACTGAAAATGAAGTCAAATTCAACATGGCTACCGTGACTTTAGATTCCTAACATTTGTAGTTTACAAGTTTCTAGGATTTGAATATGTAAATAAGGTCATTATTATTTTATCGTAATCTCGTTCCATTTTTAGTCATTATAGCCATCAGTTTTGGTAGAGTGATATTACTCTGTAAATTTAGTGACGTCAGCAATTGTGAAATTTTGGAAAAAGTATACCCTTTTCTACACACCTTGTGGATTTCTAGCCCTTAGCTGTCCTTGTCTTTCAACTTGTTCTCGTAGTTTCAACTCCCAATCTCGGTACGCCTGTTTGAATGACTTTGCAAACGCCACGGTTAATGCCTCAGCTTTGACCCTCTTGTAGCAGTAATGGACGTTGACTTGGTAGGCCTGCTGAAGACATGCGATGAAGACGAATATTTTGGGACTAACGACGTCTGATGCGCAATACTGGACACAGTGAATAGGAATGATGGCCGCCCTCTCGCCAGTGTCTGGAGATGGAACAGAAAGAAAAAAAAAGTTTTAGGTTTAGCGCCACCTAGCAATTTTTCTACACTATCTTTCGTTTTATTGAGTCAACCGTAAGTCGAATGCAAAACATGAATGTAATACAGTACTGTACTCGTCGAAAGTTACCATGCATGACGAGAAATACGTGCGAATTCTCATACACCACAGTTCACTTTCGAAATCAACTGTGTCCTCTGAGGGGTAGCTACACATTTATCTTGTTCACTGAACAGAACATGCGTGATTACCCGTGTAGTCTTGTGTAATGGTCCTTCGGGTAGCTCCATGGTCACTTATTACTAACTCTAAAAGTCGTTGTGAACCGAGGTCGTGAGGCTTGAAACCTCGATTGATCTCCCTGGACAACTTAAGCTGCAATCTTCCTTCACATTTGAAAGTGATTGAAATGGCCATTGTACGTACGTACGCGTAGAGTAAATGGAAGGAGAGAGTGACACAGAAGGCAATCAAATGTGAAGTTATGAACACCGTACCGAATCGTTGTGTTCTCGCTCCTAAGTACATCCCCTGTCGGTAAATGAATACCTTGTGGATTATACGCTCCGTTGCAAGTCAATCATTTCACAAAATGACTCGGAAAGACAGGGCAAGGCACGCCATCTAACACAATAAATTAATTTACTGAATCTTGTCAAGGTAGTAAATATACGTTGCAAAAGTCGGTTTTAGCGTATGCGCAGCTCATTGGCGTTTTCATGAGCGAGGGTACTAATTGGTCAACTCCTAGAGGAGTGCGTTCTATCGCTGCCGTAAAAGTGGGTGGTGGTGTTACGACGATGTTTTTAGTGAAATGTGTTGATCAAATCCGTGTGACGGTATGTGTACTATGCTAAGGTTGTTTGGTTTCAATGTGCTATTGTTTTGTAAGTGAAAAACAGGTAACACGCTTAAATAATTTCGACTTCTGTTGCACTACGTGGCATGATAAAGGATACTTCCCATGACGTGTGGGGGTTTGTGTTTTCTCATACAGCTCATTTACGTGTATTCGATATCAGCGTTGGTGACACGTTTGGAAAAATGCCAGAAAATAACATTAAGGTCACTAGATAACAACAGTTGCGGGTTTTAAGACTGTACATCTTGTCAATAATTTCTATTATCTAGCTTATGGCGTTGCTTAGCAACATCATCTTTTAACTGTTTTTAAGTGCTATTTCATCGTTTAGGATGCATCAACCCTCTTTAATTGTTTGCTCTGGTTAATTGGCCTCTCAAAAGACGAAAATGTGTAGTAGCCTACAACCAAACTGTTCATCGATTAACTGAAATGAGAGGCAACCAAGAACCCCGCGGGGTAAGGTATGTGTAAGATATTGATTTTGGAGCCAAACCAACTCAAAAGAGTTACGAGTTGTATAATCATCATCATCACATCACGTGTTATCTCGCGTGGATTCATTACTTGACCGAGTTACCGTGTGCCAGACAAGCACAAAACTACCACTGTCTCTTCCCCCCCTAAAAACACTAGTTCTGCTAGAATAGGTTTACATAATTGTACAATCACTTTCAAAGCGTGGGTTTTAAGCTGGATCAACTAGTCTGAAGGATTTGTTTTTAGTTTACAAGGCCTACTATACTTCGGAAAAAGAAAAAAGATCCATTCTTTGCGAGTTTTGTTCGCTCATTCAGTTCAGTGGTTTGGCGTCTAGACAAAATTTAAAACCTTTTCTCAATGATATCTGGCATAACACCAATGTTATAATGAAAGTAAACTGTCGGCAATAAAATAACAAAACTATCCAATCGAAAATTTAAAGGGACTCTGAAGACATGACGCACACAACGATACTTTGTGTGTTGTAAAGTCACTTGGGATCCTGGAGAACCAAGAAATTTAAAGATAAAAACGCTAGTACACCCAAAAAAACGAATTCTTTTTGTCAAAATGTAAGTTCAGTGCTGAACATACAGTAACACTACTTTCAGTGCACGGTTTGAAAGTGTTTTGTGAAAAACATTGCTTTTTATGATGTCCTGAATTGTCGACATACACCCAAGTTCAGTCATAGCTTATTCTATGTTATTTGTAGGTATTATGCAAATATTATTCAAATGATATGCAAATTTCGTACTTGTCCTAATTCATGGTAGCCTACATCAGTCATAATATAATATAGTCTCGAAAGATACGAGGCGGGACGACACGACGCATCTTTTCAATTTGACACTGGATGCTGACCACTTTCAACTCGATAGGTAGTGGCGAGGTGTAACTATTCCAAAACAAAAATGTGTATTAGATCAAATAAAACCATTCCGAATCAACAATTTAATAAACAATTTTATGAAGTTTTTAAATATTTTACATTGTCATAGAATTCTTTGTTCCTTTGTTAGATTATTATTAACTTTGATGACGTAACGGCATCCGTTGTTAACTTTTGTATATAAATTATAAATAATGCAATTCACGTTAAAACATGTCAATCTCGGCCCAAGCTTTTATATCTAGTATTGAATGCCTACGCTGAAACATGTCAATCGCGGCCCCAGGGTACTACATTCTTAGCGAAACTTTGCTTTGTAACGACGCGTGACTCTGCGTGTCTGGAGTCAACAGCACAAAGCGAAGTATTAGCGAAAATTCTTGAAGTTTGAAAAGGATCGGAGAACACTGACTGTATGGGTTTATTAGATTCCGACAGTTCTATAACATGAACTACATGTTGTGTTCGGTTGCGTTTTGATTCACAAACAACAACAACAACAACTTGTATAAATATGTATACAGGTACCGACGAGCGTCAAATTTTTTCAACGTCGCAGTGCTTTTACAGCATACATACCTAAGCAAGTTATATACGCCATGTCTAACATGCAAATATTCTTACGAACACATGTTGGCAAGGTGGTTTTTCGCTTTGACCAGAAAATATTCTCTTTAACACAAAATATACAGAGTTTTTTTGTTCCTCTCCTATGAATCGAATTCTTGTGTGTTATATTATGTATGTGCATTCTATCGTAGTTGACCACCTAAATGCGTCAAAGACATGGCATTGTAGGTGATGACAACACGATACTCGTATTTAATGGCCATTATAGTTGTTTGTTGACACCAAAAATAGAACATCGAAAGACCGGTGCGTTTATTTAAAAAAGAAAGACACAATGATCGTATTGTTATGCACCAATTCAAGCTACGCCAGTTATTTGGTCAGAAGTTCTACCCCCGGGGCTACAATTCTTAACTTTGGCTTACTTATCCATAGATACATGTAACGTTTTGTATTTTAAATTCCGAAATACTTGTTGTATACAAGTATTTTCGACTATTTTTTTTATAACACAAAATGTTCACGTTTGATGTTTGATCAACAAATTGACAAAAACGTGTTGCAAACAAACTTTGATGACGTTGGAAACTTTGCAAGGATACAAAAAAACGATAAACTGAATTGTGTACACAGTGTTCTGGAAAACTATCACTGGTGATAGTTCTGTCTTTAAAT
The DNA here is from genome assembly GCF_964340395.1 of Glandiceps talaboti. Taxonomy (NCBI): domain Eukaryota; kingdom Metazoa; phylum Hemichordata; class Enteropneusta; family Spengelidae; genus Glandiceps; species Glandiceps talaboti. Next base: position 12,875,585 of record NC_135559.1, read on the forward strand.
ACACCACTATCATACGTTTGTTTGTTTGTAAAATAAACCTTGCGTCCCATCAAAAGGGGAAGTCCCTAATGTGTGTACTTTTTTTTAATCACATATATCGTTACTGTACTGGCATTGGCAAATATTTGTTCATGTATACAGGGAGAAGTGAAACGTGGACTAGATTTTGGAAAATTTCATCTATTTTGGTGTTTTGTCGAACAAATGCCGACGTTTGGATATCAAACATGAAAACTCCGTTGATGTTACCATGATATATCGAACAACAGTTTCGATCGTATTTGACCATTTGATATTTTTGAGCTGCCAAATGTACTAGTTTTAAGAAGTAAAGGTGAACCAACTTATCCTGACAACGTAATTTACGTTAGTTCAAGTTTCAAGTACTGTAAATAGTGTATAGATATTACATGTCTTCATTATTCAAGTTTCAAGTGTCAAAGGAAAGTCGGTCAAGTCTCGCGTATCGCGAGATAAAAGAATGTAGTTCACATACGATAGTGCACCCTTGTTGTTGGGTATGCATGTCATTGTATCAAGTCAAGTGCATGTCCGAACCAGAATTGATCGATATTTATGTAGGTTCAAGTTTCAAGTGTCATATTCTTCAAATTAGCTGTATAAACTTGACGACTTCACTACTGTTACCCTTCGCATGGAAGTAGAAGTACATGACGTGCTGCAACTAACTTTCATGCCATACGTCAAAACTTGCTTTGTTTGGTTGTCTGAGCTTAGTAGTAGCGCAGGTGGTTCATTTTATACAATTGAAAGATTGCACCTAATTAAAATGCGTAATGAAACTGTAATTAGCGATAATGGCTGAAATTCATAGCCAGAGGAGGCCACTTTGTTTTACCCGGAAGGGCAAAACTGCATCACAATTTGCATGACAATAGCACTAACACAGAAAGGGCACGCTGAAAAGACAAAACACGTTCAGTAGGTGATTTGCATAACACAGTAATAAATGTACACGTGATCACCATTAAATGAACATACTAGTAGCTACCAAGTTTAATTCATGCCTGATTCTTTACACTGATGGTTAGCTTGTGTTTGTCACGTGACATTTTATCAATTGGGTAGTATTGAGTAGAGAATCCTGGCACTGCAAATTCACATTTCGTTTTTTGTCATCAAAAGAAGAAGTTTTTCCGCCTAACTTTCAATTTGGTATCTCTCCCGCATATATCTCTTCCACTCTTTCTTTCAAATAACTAAACCATTTTCATTGTCTCAAACCCCCGCTGGCGTTTAACACAATGCGACTCCCACAGCCCCCACATCAAATGAAATAGACACAATTATAACTACGGGTGTTTATTTACTGTGAATATTCGAACATCTTCAATCACTGCCCCCTATAATAAGAACGACACTACTTTAATAACCGTAATGATTAATCAGAAATTAATTACTTTTGATTTTCTTCTGTTGCCCGATTGACACACATTGGTGTAACGTTACCAGCTAGTTTATACAACTTAACAGCGGAACGATTCGAGTGTGTAGTCGGACATCCAGGCATCGCGTCCTCATTACCTTCAATTCTGTACCCGGAACAATTATCTTCCTCGAGTCAATGAACTATTGATTTTTTTTTCACTATCTTTTACTAACAATCTCTGAGCTCAGGCAAATCATAACATTGGTACCACATTCAAGTTACTCAAAGTTTTGATAGGTGCATTCAATTGCATTGTTTTGATAACTATTGAAAATCTGTGAGGGGGAATTGTTGTGAATACAACAAAAAGGGGTACATCTATTGGTTTACATTTGACCATGCAAGCATCGTTTAGACCGAACATTCTTTTCTAAATTCCTTTGTGGAGTTCAGTAAATTGCGTAGGAGTGCTGTGGTGGGCTGACCAAGAATTTTAAGAGGCAATCCTCGGCCTCGGCAAAATTCCTTTCACTTTTTGTTTTGCATTACCCAACCCACATATTTCTACACGCCGTGCACCCTAAAAGCGAATTAATACTCATTTTTTCGGACTTGTATAACTTTTTTCTGCTTTGGAAGATCATCCGCAAAGTTTATACATCTACAAAAAAAAGTCTGTGAAAGAAATGTGTTATTTATAATAAACAGAAATAGTCTGGAATCTATGCGGAGTTTTGAATTCGTTATTCCCCCAAGAGGGATGGGAAATCAAATTTCAAAATCTCCAATTGCCCGGATTTTCGGCTAAAAAGGGAATGACAAAAGAGCGATTTTCGCAGACTACATAGAACGAAAAAAAATGTCACGATCTTTACCACGTCGCATTTTTTAATTGTTAAGATCTGGACTTCCCCCACTCGACAGTCGAGGACCGTGTTCGTAGTCACACAGAAGTAGGGTGGACGTGCTGCTATTCGTGTTTATGTGTGTACATTGTACTAGGTGTTGGTATAATCTATTCTACCATCATATATTTGTGGCATCAATTTACACCAACCACTGTTTGCAGAGTACCACTATCGTCAGGGTCAATAAGATAAAGAGTTGTAGTTGCTATGGCGATTCAAACTTGGCGCATGATCTATCCAGACTACACGCAGACCTTAAAAATTGTATAAGTGTTTGAAATAGGCGAAGAAGAGCGGTTATAGTATTGTTAGCTGCAATGCGACTCAATGCAGTGTCGAAGACCATATAAATTTGACTTTGAGTACAATAACTAATATATGTGTGTGTGTCTATGTCCAAAACCCACTAGACAATTTGTCTTCTATACATCGAGTCAGAATTTGAATTTCAACGTTCTGAAACAAAATGTTCTCCAAATAAAGGTAACCATTTTCACCCTATCTTTGTGGGTGTCGAATTCATCATATTCACTAAGCGTTTTATGATCTACTGAGATTTGACCCAGTTTTTCGTACTTTAAATGCTTTATTATGGTACAACTGTTAAAATATGGGCACGCTATTCTTCAAATGCCGAGACTTATAGACCACTCGAAGTGCCATTTTTACAAGCACTATAAAATACACCAATGTCGCCCAACAGACTATAGAACATATTCAAATCTGTGAGAGGATATAAACCTCCTCGTGTGTCACAATTATCTTGTCCAGTCACAAAGTTTTCCGAAAGCGTGTTGGTGTAGACGTTTTACAACAAATTATTGACTTGCTGTCTATGATTAATACGGTTAGCCGTCGGGTGTAGATCAAATGTCAAGCCAAGAACACACGTACATAGCCCTCAACCAACACAGGTAGTACCGCTGGTATTATCCACTCTTTTATGAGGCAAACAAGAGGTGAAATAGCGATCCAGCCCATTGGGTCAGGAAGCAGCCATACCTTACAAAGATCTCGTGACATGTCACACCAATTGTGGACATACCAGTCAAAGAATGTGAGTTTCTAAAGTGACTCCATCACCAGATTTCACTGACAAAGACTGACTGACTGGCATGAACAGTCTTACTTGTTTACATTGATGACGTAACAGAGTTTTCTAAACTATCAGTCGGAGAGAGATCGTGATCATCACACTTTTCAGATTTAACTTTTGTTGCACATTGAGAGTATTCTCGTAAAGTGATGAGTCTAAAATTATGATTTGGCAAACTTTCAGAAACGACGGGTCGGCCATGAGCTCATCGTACAATAACAGACGGTGGAATTTACACTATTATGCTGGACAGATCGAACAAAATGTACGATCCAAAATGACAAAATTATTGTTTTCAATCATGTGTCTACGAAACGATGATATTGTGTACCGGTCTTTGCTAGTATTCAATATTGTGGAACGCCTGCGTCTCATCATTACCGTACCATACGACACCGCCCTTCCCACCTCCATGGACACCGTAATTCTAAACAGAAACGTTGGGGGGGGGGGGGGCAAGAAGATGTGTTTAATTTTTTTAGAAATTTCCTGAAAATGGTATATACAAATTAATAGAATTCACCCCCTCGACAGAATTAGGAATTTCTCTGGCTCACTCACGTTTTGCCAGAATAACATGAATATGAAAGTTAAAATACCAATGACGACCCATGACAATAATGATTTAGTATGCATTGTACGTGATGCCTTGAATGCCTGCACCCAGTGGTCCATCCTTTTGTCTGTATTTCTAAAGAATTAACGAAACAAAACAAAAACTGAACAAAAGCCGCATTCAAGTTATACGGGATGATTTATCGATGAAAGAAGCCTGTGGATATGGTTAAAATTGATCCAACTTTTAATGATCATTGTATTAGTCCGTCTGGACAAAGCAGACAACCTAATCCCATCATATTCATATTTAAGACGTTTTCCAAAATCTTGAGAACCGAGAATAATACGACTAAGAACACTTTACAATTATTGGAGGTCGTTCATCCTCATGTGTCGCCCTCAAACTATGGAACTCTTTTGCCACTTGACATTCGCCAAGCCTCCAGCCTGGATTGTTTCAAAACAAAACTGAAGACTTATTTGTTCACCAAAGCATATGGTGTGCTTTAGCCATTCAGTGCTACTAAACAGAACATTGCTCTGGAAATCGGCGCTATATAAATTTGATTGATTGATTGGTCAAGAAAGAAAACACATCTACGCAGCTACTGTGGATGCGCCGCACGAAATTTGAGATTTCTTTTACACACGAGCAACAGGTGGTTGTTTTGGCAAAATTACAGAAAGGAAGCCCGCGTGTTTGAAGTACGTGTAAGGATAGGCGAGATTACAAACTTAGAACGTGAATACTTTCACGAGACTACAAAAAAGGGGATAAACACTACAACTTTTGTTCAGGGTTGAAATCTGAGAGTAGAACCTGAGATGTGACCCATTGTGTCAGTTGTGTGCAGGGGGGTAACTTTTATATGACACCGACAGATGAAATAATGCGACAGCGCTTTTCATCCATGTTGAAACTGAAATACACTTATCAAAGAGAGCGTGATTTTCTAAAACATGGCAAACATACAGAAAAAGGGGTTAGAATTCCCAGTTCGGAGAAGGCGGGCTCGGAAACAAAACGTCATTATGCTGCCGTGACATTCCTAACACCGTACCGGAGAAAATCCAGAGTTTTATTTGCAAGGCACTTTCCCCTTACAAATCAAACAATGTGATGGCAATTGGTGACAATTCACTGTGTGTACAGTACTTTGAAAAGGGACCAAATGGTTTGCTTTATTGCCGTTTGCCACAAGCACCTAGGGCAAGTAGGTAAATGGAGTTTTCTAGATCTTATGCAAAATTTGCCTCACAGCTCTACGACACGTCGATACACACAGTAATCAAAGACGACTTACGTAGAAGTTGAAACTTTAGTTTACAACAGGGTTGCGATGGTGTATGCGACTGTTGTACAACAACGGCGAAGTTAAAAATACACAGTTATTCCAAATATTTAACTAAACTCTCTCTCTCTATTTGTCAGTTTACCACTTTGGGTTTTAATTAAGACAAGATAGTGATCTGACGTTTGATCTATTGAAGATGTTCAAGAGGGTGATAAGTTGCCAGGTCGTGGTTAGAATTGTTAGAAGGCTCTCCGTTGTTGCTACAGAGGCGAAATAATAATTAAAAATCTGGAGTGAACAAACCAGCACGTCACGTCAATACAACACGCTGTAGGCGAGTTAATCCTTTTCAGTTCGATAATATGCTCTGCTTTCAGAACAGATTCCTGTGTGTAAGCTGCATTGTTTTTACTGACTCGAAAACAATAAGTACTTTTATAGTCGAAGGCGCTAGGCATGCTAAACGTTCTTGTGGTTCGATCATGCTTTATTTGTGTGGTATGTCGGGAGGACAAAACAAAACCCCGCAAAGTTGGTACCGATCGTTCGCTGCATTTCATCTGTGTTGAAATACCAGTTGTGAGTAACTGAACTAGGTTCATGCATTCTTGTGGTTGTTTGCCGAACCGCGGTAGAATTGCAGCAAAGAATGACATACCAGCGCCGACGACAGGTTGGGATATCGTATAGCATTTACTGTCACTCGTTACACACGCGATAACTTTTCACACACTAGCTCTCGATGACACGATATGCAATCTACGTCAAACCAAAAATATATATAGGACTTTAAAAACAACCTACCCGTTCTTTCCTGCTTGATGTATTTATCTGCCACTGTTAATTTACACTTTGGCATTTTTCTCCCCGTTGACTTCACATGGCCTACCATGCGTCTAACCATAGTCGCCACTTTCTGTAGATCGGGCTCGCGGCTCTGCAACTGACTTCCGAGGTGCTGCGTGTAAAATTCCATCCCCTCACGCCGAGGACTACTAACGTTATTTGGTGACTCTTTAGTCCCGGTTCTCATCCATTTCTGGAAGATATTTTCTCTTCTCTCGTAATCCTGCATCTTTGGTTTGAAATATTCGAAGAGCGATCGGCGTACGGTGTGTGCTAGTGTATCTCCAGTAGACTCTGCCGGTGTGTGTGGGAGGGGTCATACTGTAAACTCAAGCGTCGAAACTTCAATGACGTAATTTGCATATGTTAAATACTACCGCCAAAATAGGTGACTAATTTGCATATGAGTTTGATACTTCGTAAGTTTACACCACTTAGAGTTGACGACACTCGGTATGTTATCGTAAACAAATCTGGTAATGGTTAGGTATTTTTTTCAGGGCCGTATATGTAATGTTTAACACGTCAAATGTTCTTATTTTCAGTGTTGTTTGTTGATACCTGACGCATTATTAAATTTTAGCTGGTGAAAAGTTGAAGGTCACCGTATGCGTAGACAAGTGCTGGTGGTCGAAGTACGCAGACAGGAGAGGCGAAGCTTAAAGTCCGGTATGCATACTCCGATTCCATCATCAGTCATTGGAAGAATCGCGAAGCTTATGACTGGTTTGTTTTCGGGGAAAATCCTGGTTTAAATTGGCTCAAGTTCCTATACCCCCCCCGTCTATAAATCCCACTGAAGAACACATTATACCCCTTCCTCTGCAGTATACCCGTCCGTCTAAAATTTGCTACGGAATTCTGGCAGCATTAGGAAAAAAAACCAGCATTTACCAAATATGTATTAACACATATTCGAAGTACTTTCTAGGGCTACCGAGTTTCCATCTCCCAAAATAAAAAAAAACACGTCATTTCATTTTACAGCAAAATGAAGTTAAGTGTTAACCTTCACAGCTCAGACCCGTCAAACGCAACTAAAGAATGTAAACTATGCAGCACTCAAACTATAGCAGCGTTTACTACAGCGTGGAATTTTTTTCATTTCCGATTTAAATGTACCTGTAAATCTTTTTAGCGTTTACTTTATCCGTTGTTATTGGGGAAAAAAGGTCAACAGTTTTGAGTAAGGCACTAATACCATGACCAGATGTCTCAAATAAATGCTATGCCACTTTTACAGTGTGACGTAATGGAACATGGAACTGCATGACTAGGAGATTTGGCTGATAAGCTAAATCTTATATGGATGACGTCACCACTGCCAGGGATTTTCATTTGTCAATGTTTTGATGTTTTTTTAGTCAGTCGACGACGGTTTCCAAGTTAGTCATGAGACAATGAATAATTAGGGAGTAACTCTTATAGTACGGTAAACAATGGGAGTAACAATAGTGAATTCACATCCTGACATTGCTAATTTGAAATGCTGTTAATTAGGTTCCCTGACGTAACTTTAATTAGATTGATGTCACTCAGTAACTTAATATTGGAGTGACGCTTGGGTACCAAAATAACTACAAATTGTTAAAAAACGTGTGAAGTAGGAACAAGTGGGTGTGAATGTTTTTTTTTTATCGTTTGCCAAAATTGAATCCATAGTGTCCTTCGATACTGAAAATACTGAAACATCCGTTTTTCCTCAAAATAGGAAACGTGCTATCACTGTAACAGCGTAGGTCTGACCCAAAAGTCATTCATTATTTCATATATTTGCTTTCTTTGACTTTAGCCTGAAAATGCAGAAGTTATTTTAACACTTGAAAGATAAATTTGAAAAAATAAATAAACAAATAAAAGATAATGAAAAAAATTGTAAAAAAAATTTAAAATGTCAATATTAAATGTGAAGGGATTAGTTAGTAGGTGAACTCATAAAAAAACGCAGCACACCTATTGTGTTGTAGAATAGGTTTTTGAATGGCTTGCTGTACCGTATAATTTTCGTTCCTAATCTGGCCCACATCTGTACATAAATAACTCTGTGGTCATGGAAACATGATCCGATTCCAGTTCGACCTGGTTCTGTAATCATCATGGAAAGCGTGTACAAGAGTACCGCAGGTAAATAAAAGATAGCAAGTTGATCTTCAACTTGTAAGTACGTCTTTGTTTAACTTTATTGGCGGTTTAAAAATAGGTTATCCTGCTTGCTATGTATGTCAAGAGGAAGGGTGTCATTCTTTTGGAGAATACAAATGGATATACATTCGTTTGGAAGTTGTGTTTTTTTTTGACGCAGTATAAAGTTCTTATCGTAATTCTGTGCGAGAACACATCGCTTTGTTACTAGTACGTCGATTTGTCACAGCTGTCTACCCTCATATGCAAACAATCGGCATTTATAGAATACCTTTGCCCAACAACGGTATTGAACTTGACTGCATTAAGCCAAAATTGTATCTATTCTTTGGGAAACAATACGGCCACTGAATGAATGTGCACCCCGAAAACAAACAGGGGATCTGGCCTTCGGTGACGTCACTACAAAAATGACCCGACAGATGTTACCAAGACGCAGACGACCAAACCAAATGGTGCCACGTTCACCGTGAAGCAAAAAAAAAGTTATATTTTGTGACGTCAACAATGGCCGTTTCATACAAATTACACACGAATTCTCGATGTGACACAGAAATGGATTGTTTTTCCCCAAATCGCCAATATATCACAATGATCTTCTAACATCAAAATAAACCAAGCTTTCCTATTTTGATGATGGCGATGCAATACATGTACAGGATTCTAATGTTTTGACATGTTTTTCTCAACTACCAGTGCTGCTACATCAATACATGCATCGTGTTTACTGTAAAATACACATACACGCACTTGAGTCATTCAGTGATTCAACATATTGTATCTGAACTACATCCAGGACTTTACTCCAGGGTATATGCCCCCCTCCCCCATGGTCCTGAACAGATCTGAAACAAAAATGTGGAAATAAAGTGTGGCTATATTATCATTTTAACTGTGGCAGATACATATTTTCACCATGTTGCACAACCACATATACATGTGTAGACAAGTTTATCATTTGTGATCGATTTTTATCTAAGGTCAGAGGTCAGAGATTAATGTTATCGTCAAGTGACAATTTTATGTACTGATATTCATCATTTTTGGAGAAGTTTCATCCATTTAATACTGTAGATAAGAAAAGATCAAACGGATAGTACATCGTGTATAGTTAATTGGGCAGGCTGGTTATTCATTTATTTTCGGTATCTGGATATTCAAATTTTTAGGAAAAATAATATCCTAAAAGTTTAACTTTATGACCAGTTGCGAAGTACAAGATTTTGTCTCTAAAATATCTATCTATCTATCTATCTATCTATCTATCTATCTATCTATCTATCTATCTGTCTGTCTGTCTGTCTGTCTGTCTGTCTGTCTGTCTGTCTGTCTGTCTGTCTGTCTGTCTGTCTGTCTGTCTGTCTGTCTGTCTGTCTGTCTGTCTGTCTGTCTGTCTGTCTGTCTGTCTGTCTGTCTGTCTGTCCGTCTGTCCGTCCGTCCGTCCGTCCATCCGTCCATCCATCCATCTAGCCATCTAGCCATCTATCTATCTATCTATCTATCTATCTATCTATCTATCTATCTATCTATCTATCTATCTATCTATCTATCTATCTATCTATCTATCTATCTATCTATCTATCTATCTATCTATCTATCTATCTATCTATCTATCTATCTATCTATCTATCTATCTTTTTTGAAATTCAGTCCAGTGGTATTATATGTGCTCAAGTCTCTGGGCTTTTCCATTCTTCAATATTCGTTTTGAAACTACAACAGTGTTCTTTTATGTCAAATGATAATCTGGATGAGTGAAAACAGTTGGGTGAGTGCGCAAGCGCAGAGATAACTAACTGGGAAAAATAAACCAATACAACATTTTGTAAATTCCTTAAAAAAAACTAACAAACTGAAAACACTTGAAAATTATAAGAAAAAATCTCCCAAGCAACTGATGTCAATCTAGGCTGGTATACAATCACTATTTACCAAAGACTGTAAAACTCGGTCACACACCCTAAGGCTTATACGACACTTCGCTATGTGTGTTGATAGATGCAATTTCTTCCTGCCCTAGATATCCAATGTTACGATGATCGCTTCAAATTTATTTTGACTTTTTATGTACGAGCATAAAGATATCATGATGATTAATTGCATCTCAATTGTGAATTGTTGTGAAGACCGTAAACTGTATATACTGATTGAACGAGGCCCTTCTCACATTCCGTAGATCACTTCGGTATGTCTCTATGTATGTATGTCCTTGACAGCCATCCATACCTGTGTTATGACACCGGTACCATTGTAGTATCTTCTACACTATATCGTATCTTTTGATAGCCTTGATCTTTTGCCCTTGTTCAGCCATTTCGAAGCGTCCTCTTTCTGTTCCATGGAGTCTTTAAGAGCGTACTTGTATGTGTGTGTATTTGTACATTGCTGTATAAGGTGCCGCATTGGTAATGGTGCGTAAAAGCAAAGGAAAATGGACATGTCAGGTGTAAAACGTTTGGATAAGATTACCATGTGATGGCATTTTTTAGATCGAGATTGTGAGTGAGTGAATTGACAAAAGAATGTATCACTCTGTCTCTGTGTTTCTCTTGATGTTCGTAACTATGTCCCTGTCTCAGTTAGTTCTCTGAGTATGTTTGCCTGTCTGCCTCTCCCCTCCCTCTCCCTTCTCTCTCCATTTTCCACCCTTCTCCCCTCCTTATCTATCTATCTATCTATCTATCTATCTATCTATCTATCTATCTATCTATCTATCTATCTATCTATCTATCTATCTATCTATCTATCTATCTATCTATCTATCTATCTATCTATCTATCTATCTATCTATCTATCTATCTATCTCTGTCTATGTATGTATGTATGTATGTGTGTGTGGGTGCGTGCGTGCGTGTATGTATGTATGTACATGTATGTATGTATGTATGTATATGTATGTATGTATGTATGTATATGTGTATGCATGCATGCATGCATGCATGCATGCATGCATGTATGTATGTATGTATGTATGTATGTATGTATGTATGTATGTATGTATGTATGTATGTATGTATCATTCTCATACAATACAGGAAGATGGAAAAGTAGAAAAATGAGAGGGCAAATAGTGGAGGGGGAGGGGGAGTTAACTTGCTGCTCAGTCAACAATGAATTATTTCAAATCTTTGTCACTATCACAATACACACCACTACCATAACCTGGCCTAGCCTTTAATACTTATGCTATGATTCAGAAGATAATACCGTTTACGCTTCGTCTGACGTAGAGCCGTTCGAAGTACACACTGGCAACAACAGACTGATGTTACTGTGACGAAGCACAAACAACCAGATATCACGGTGAGGCCAAGGTAGCTCGTGACGTTTACGTATAGAAGGGAAGGGTAGCGTCAATAAAGGGATCGTCTTGCCGGAAATTTGATTTTTGGTTTCGGCAACAAAAGGCGAATAAATGTGATACCCTCAATCTGAACTGAACAGAGCAAAAGACAATAACAAAGCAACAGTCCGTAATACCGCTAAACGATCACAGTCTGTAAGTCAAGGAGAGTCTTTGTCGTAGGCTGACTTCAAGGACAAAACATTCAACGTTGGTTAATCAAAGTTTACAAGTTGATACTGTGTCATGCTGACGAGAAAAGGGGACAGTTCTCGGCTTTGCTGGAAAATTTTACGACACTGTATGATTTGTGGCTGTACTTTTTGGCTTGCGTGATTATAGTGGTATTAGTACACTAAACAATAGATCATATCAGATTACTGACTGCAAATCACAGTGAACAGTGTATCGTCTGTACACTGTGAATTATCAATACGCCACTGGGTTGAATCACTGTACTTCAGTGGTACACGTTTTACGTCAATGGTCTTACTAATTACACCCCTTTGTGACTCGTGGGGTTGATTCATTGAGCAGACGTTGTTGCTGTTGTTGTTGTTGTTGTTGCTGCCGCTGTTGTTGTTGTTGTTGTTGTTGTTGTTGTTGTTGAATATCGATGTCGTTTGATAGCCATTTTAGATTTTTAAGAACAAAACAGGCGTGAAACAATACGAATACAGTAAGATAATAACTGCTGTGAATTGCCCCGAGCTCTCACTCAAATACGTTATATAAATATAGGTAGGTGGGGACAAAAAACACACGAAACCAAAGAAGACAGAAAAAACAAACATATCGTATACGTAATTCCTAAATACTTTGGGGATCGAATAAAACAAACTTAATGAAGCAGATTATGAGTTCCGTCTATCTCCAGGCTCTCTCCTACCCTACAGCCTTCCAATTGTGAGAAGCTATTTTGCCCCGTGGGACACCTGAATTCCGGAGTAATAAAGATGCATCTGTCACTCACAAAGAAAACCACTAACTCTCCAGAGGTTCCATTCAGATTATAACTTAACCGTTTTAATAACCCTGAATGCGATGGTCGTAACATTACACCCATATAAAACACAACATAATTGAATATATGTGCTATTGTTGCGATAAATTTCGTGATTAGTTTTCACTTTGCATCTTCCACCTATGTTAGTTTGCGTGAGTAGTTTGATTCACGATGTTTACATGATCGATACGAGATGTTCTGGGTTTTCTAGTTTTATGTGTCATACACGTGTATCATCATGTGATTGTATTAATTACAGCTCAGACAACTAAGATTAGAACTTGGAACAAGTTCAATGACCCGTCACAATGTAAAACGAATGGACACGAGATTCTCATTCGTCACATGTGGGTGTCCTATAGATAATAATTTATTTTACGTTTTACATTCATTTTTGTATTATATAAATGATGACTCCACTTTTTATCTCAAGGACGTTGGAATTCCATCGAAGCTGTCTAAATTTAGCCGATGGGTGACGGGTCTCGATGCGATGCTTTCATACCCACCCCATTTCTGTAAGCTTACTAGCAGTGTTGCAATAATTAAAATTGTGAATCCAAACGTAATGAGATTTTGTTCTGAAATCTGAATTTCGGAGGAAAGTTGGCTGAACAGAAATTTGTTTTTTCCTCAACAGTTTTGCTTATGTCAACTTCATTTTTAAATGATTTATCAGATTTTAGTACCGATATTTTGAATTATGGGGTTACTTTAAAAAACCTAATTCCCCATCTTTTTGTGCACGTATCTCTTGTATTGCGATGAATATGTTGCAATATTTTAGAGTGTATGTTGTTATGTTGTGCATTCATGAACACTTTAACCAATCCATGATTTCTACATTCGATTTCAACCAGTTGAAATTAAAACGATTCTCTAGTAAATAATTTGTAATAATTAATTCTGAATCAATAACCTGTGCTTTTGTCGCAATCACTGGGTAGAAAAGAGACACACATACGACAACTTCACCGAAATAGTGCAAACACCTGAGAATTGCAGAAGTCGGTCTGTTATATCGGACTCTACGTCATCTGCAACCACCGAGATTTCTATCGTTTTAAAATCAAGAAAATGTCAAATACCAGAAGTAAGTACTCGAAATATCAATTTGACAGAGTTCCTGATGAATCAGCGCATTGTTAACAAATCGGTACCGAATGCTTCACGTGTTGAACACATGAATCTGCACGTGGGTGGATTCAATAACAAGCGACGATGGACGAAAAAGTCGTGTCCATGAGCCGTTATTTAGAACGTGACTTAAATAATAGCGTTGGAACCCACCTTTTTTCTGTTGAAATATGTTTTAGTTCAGATATTTACAACAATATAATGGTATGACATTTAGATTCCCTACTAAAACTATTAAATCTGGCTTTTCAGTCACAAAGGACTTCTATAGGACCCCACCTAGTTTTTTCACGCCAACCCTAACCTTTTTTTTTACGTATTCAAGAAAAAATAAATAAAATCGCGAAAATCGCGAGATACATTGGATCCGGAAACTGACATCAACTTAAAAAGACAATATAAAACTGTTCTTCCATTCTGTAATGGCTGTACATCTGATAGGAAGAAACCAATAACACAGAGACCATAACTATGGAAAACATAACTACCTGAACTAGACTCACATTTGAAATAAAAAATAAAAAAAATAAAATAAAAATCTACCTACCCCACCTATTCTAAAATTGGGTGTAATCGGAACCATACAATTTTGTTTACGCCTTAGTACCATAAGGGCCTAACTACAAAAGTATGTTATATTGAGGAAAAGGTCAAAAACGTCAGAAGGTCAAAAACGTACTATCAGCACTAGGCTTTTTTTCCGCATTATCTGTCATCACCCAGGAAATATTTTGACTGAAAAAAACCCAGCAAACTATTGGAAATGTCACCGGAGCTTTTGAGAAAGATTTCATTTTAAGAAAAAAAACAACCCCAAAACAATCCCAAAACTCTGAGCCAACTTTAATTAACAGTGTCACCTAATTATCTTTTAGAAGAAAGGTTGGTCTTTTCTGAGATCGGAAATTACACAGGAACAAAATAATTAAAATTACTCAAATGGAAAAATCACAACAAATAATGAAATTAGGCCCTTGTGACACTGTTTAACCCCCTTCAGTCATGGGAATATTTACACCGTCAAAATTCTATTTCAAGCGTGAATTGAAAAAATGTGTGTAAGAAGATCTGGACTTCCATTTTGTCATTTTTAATTTGTATTTGAAATAATAACAATTATAATAATGTTGGGTTCTTATATAGTGCTTTCCCACGCCGCGCTCAAAGCGCTGTACAATTATTACCCTTGGCTCGGATCAGAACGGCACAACGGCCATTTTAGTCTTCCTCAACTCCCCAGGGAGCATACAATCCATTGCAGCCATTTAAGCGCATAGGATTAAAGCCTTCACATTGCAACCTACATCCTACCAGGTCTCAAATTATACAGCTGGGTTGACTGAGGCACAGAAATATTTTTAAATATAGTGTAGTTCTGACTAGTAAATGTATTCATATTTTCTTATTGTAGGACTCATTGTGAAGTGTTTCAAGCACTTCTTCGAGGAACTTCAAATTCAGTGAGTGGCACTTAACTGCCAGTAAATGTGTGGGAAAAAAACACAAACATCGTGGCTGAAATTTCACATTATCGTTTCTACATGGTGTGCCACGTGAATTGTAGTGTTCGTTGTGAGACAAAATTAATATTGTTAATCAAAACAAAACTGCTAAGAAGATACTTAAACAAAACGAATACTTTATGCACACTAAAGATACTTAGCTATCGCCAATCATGGGAGACCATTGAATTGTTTTAATGTACACATAAACAAAATAGTTACACGGTTAGGTTTATTATGATACTGTGTAACAATTCCATGTGATCTAAAATGAGAAGGTGGGGGTGCGGGGGTGGAGGATGGGGAGGGTGGGGGGTTGTTGGACTACTAACAGTTCAAGTATGTGGTACAATTAATATTCATGAAAATAAGTTCTGCAGCAACCTATTTTTTTTGTCTCCGCGAGGAGGTCCAACTGTTATCACTGACGCTGAAGTAAACTGTTTACTCCAGTCATGGAGGCAGTGAGTTTCTACCTCCATGCTCCATCCATTCGAGAGTCAATGCTATTGTCACAAGCGTTAAACTTGAAAGCGGAGCAGTCTGCTACTTCTGTGCATTTCCTTTCACTACCTTAGACAAAGAAATCTAATTCAACAACGACATGTGGGCATTATACAACTACCTACAGAAGTTCTAGTATTAAAGAAGTTTGACCCCTAGGTCATGGTAAGTCGTTGATACTGAACTCAATATAGATATGGGTTCAATGACATGTTGGCATTGAGCTAGCTATTCAGTGAGCTTCAGTCCTGAGTTTGCTAAATTTAGTAAAGCTGCTTAGCAAACCCTATAATCTGCATATCGTTATCCCCTCATCAACATATATATATGGTACAGTAAGCATTTTAAGTACCTAACGGTGAACCGATATAAGATGATAGATGTTTACATAACAGCATTTTAATTAATTCGTTACCTTTCTTACACGTGTACAATCTGCGGGGTACATGTACGAAGTAGGATTAAATATATATACAACCAACTGCGACTACATGTATATATGTATGTATGTATGTGTGTGTATATATATGGAACCCTACATACCCATGGACTTAATGAATACGAACCATCTGGCATACATAACTGACTTTGCACATCTTATCTTGTCGTTTATTTTCACACCTTTTATTACGTCACTTTTCATGATCACTTAACACTTTTCGTCGTTCGTAAGAGCGCTGTTGGTTTTATTCTATTAGTCATCCATGTACTGTAGCTTGATAAAGGTGTGCTAGACACACCGAAACGTCACTATCAAGATTTCAACTTGGGATTGGATGTTAGGACGATTGACTTCGAACTTTTGCTATCTATCCATCGAGTCACTTATATTGTGTGTATATATATATATATATATATATATATATATATATATATATATATATATATATATATATATATATATATATATATATATATATCAGCATTCCGTAAATCCTATGACATGGATACGATATACTCTAATAGGAATTGTTTTAAAGGCCAGAGTTTCAATCCCCGGATTTGCATTAGTGTTATCTTATCAGTATAGTTCTAAGGATTACATAGGATTATTCTTTGGTTCTTATAGCACTGTCAGTCTGAAAGGTCCAGTCGTTGGTCCACTGTAACCATTCGCTACCCACGTGTTATATAATAAACGGAAACAACACCTGGCTCGTTCAGGCTATATTCCTACCAGCCAACTGTTTTTCACAGCTGTATTTTAGTCCTAATCCGAACATTTATGTATACATATGAAGATTTTCTTACTTTCTCAGTGTATTTCACAAACGCACCTGTATGGTCCTATTAAACTACCCAATATCTATGAAATAAAAGCTATTTATTAATCAGTGTTTATTTGTGCAACCTTGGCTGTACTGACTCATAACCTTCGTGTTAATTTTCATGTACCTCAAAGCTATCTTAAATTCTGGAAAACAAAGAGCTACTGAGAAAGAAAACAAAAATAAATAAACATTAACGGACGGAAGCGTTGTTTATTTTCTAACCATTGGAGAAATAATATAGGCCATTCGTATGAATTAAGGAACGGTGTTAAAATCGATACAAGTTTAATATGCTAATTTTTGTTGTAATGGTGTCAAATTGTTACACAGTCACTTATTAAGTATTCGATCACTCAAAATTACAGGTATTACTGCAACTACAGATAATCCCACAGTCCTTTGCTTCTGAGCATGCTCAGAATGACTTCAAGTGAATTAGCCAATAATACGATGGAGATTCTTTCTAAGTGTTTACCCTGTCATTTTCAGGTGTTAAGTGATTATTCGATTAAACTTTCCCACGTTTTCATAACATCAGTTACACAACCCCCAAGGGCAAATTGACCGGTAGCATTTAGACGGAGACCAAAAATAGACCTGATGATAATAGCGCTATTGATGGTATTAGAATGCTGTCGATAGAACTGTCGGTGGTCCCCAAAGAATACCCATGACTGATCTCATTGTTGTAACTGTTTCAATACACTTGACTGTCCTCTGGATAGATTCATCTCTCAACAATTGTGTATAAATGAAATTCCGGTTGAATTTATCATAATTGTTTGCATATTGAGCGATGAATCTATCCAGAAGACAGCTTTTGGTGTGTATAGTCCCAAATATTTTAGTGCTTTTTTTAAATTGCATGTCACGAAAGTGGTTATACCAATTGTGTTTAGACTTTAAATACGTCTTATTTTTTATACTAACCAGCAGCTGAAACAACTTCTGGTTTTATCACTATTATTTGTTTTGTTTGTTTTTCACAATTTCGCTTCATTTTTGTTAAAATTTAAACATCCGTGAAAACTTTTTAAATATTCATATTTTAGTATACTTTTCTTATTTTGAACATTCGATATCTCTCAAATGATCAAAGCAGAAATAGTTTTAGGATAATGTATTAATGTAGAAAATAATGCTCAGGTCAGGTCAGCTTGGCTTCGGTATTTTGGACGGTTCATACAAGTGAACATTAAACTGGGAAAATTGTGAAAAAAAACTCTGACGCGAAAGTGGTGCAGTGATGTTCACGCTTGAAGACAAATTGATCATCAAAATGACTCATGTTTACCTTTCGGTAATATAACAAACAATTATAGATATCGATTCGTCGGGCAATACAGATGGTAAAGTGTGCCCTCAAGGGGTCGTACGTTATGTCGTGGTGTTACCTCACCTACCTGGCGGCCATCTTAAATTGGTATTTCAACGACGACAATCGGTAAATAAAGACGACTCCCAAAATAGGTTACGTTACGTCTGTCATTTCATGTTGATAAGGCGGAGGCGTAAATCTTGTCGTTTCTTATCAACACGCTAAACATGGTGACCGTCATGACATTCAAAAGTTCCGCTTTTTTATTTCCGTTCTTAAGTCTCCTACCTCTGTCTGTCTGTCTGTCTGTCTGTCTGTCTGTCTGTCTGTCTGTCTGTCTGTCTGTCTGTCTGTCTGTCTGTCTGTCTGTCTGTCTGTCTGTCTGTCTGTCTGTCTGTCTGTCTGTCTGTATGAATGTCTGTCTGTCTGTCTGTCTGCCTGCCTGCCTGCCTGTCTGTCTGCCTGTCTGTCTGTCTGCCTGTCTGTCTGTCTGTCTGTCAGTCTGTCTGTCTGTCTGTCTGTCTGTCTGTCTGTCTGTCTGTCTGTCTGTCTGTCTGTCTGTCTGTTTGTTTGTTTGTTTGTTTGTCTTTTCTTTATTTATCACTTTGCGAAAAGAGACAGACACACTAGCAACAGAGTATACATAATTTAATTACCGCTCTCTCTCTTTCTCTATATTTTTTTTAAGATTTTTTTTTTTTTTTTTTTTTTAAATATTTGAGATAACAAATGTACACCATTGACTATAACATTCTAAATGTTATATGAATACCAGTAAAATGCCTAACAGATGACAAAATGGGACAAAGATTGAAGAAAAAAATCCTTCCGGGGCAAAATCACTGAATATTCGGTTTCAAATTTTGACCCGCACAGTAACAAAATTATGCATCATGGCATCGTCCAACTTGCCAAGTCACGTTTTTTTATCGTGAGAAGTCAGCAACCGATATGACACGTTATTCACACTGAAATAAAAAAGGAATTTTTAACAAGTGTGTAAATGTATCCAATCGTCTTTACTGCATAACATTTGGGATCGTTCTGGATTAAGACACAATTCAGTATTCTTTAATAGATCTGTGTTAAATTTATCACAAATTTCGAATTAAAACCATATTACACGGTATCATTATTGTAACAACGTTCAGTTTACTGCTGAATTAAACAAATACCGTGCTCGCCTAGTAACAAGAGGGATACCTAAATTTGTTACCATTGAAAGACTTGTTTTTTCATAATTTGTAGTTTTTTTTTTTTTGTTTTTTTTTGTTTTTTGTTTTTTTTGTTTTTTGTATATGTAGTGCAATTGCGAACAATAGCCACTTCAGGAATAAATGACAAAGAGATCTCCTAATTGGCCAAGCAAATTGGTTCGCTGCTGCTCAGAATAACAAAAAAAAATAATAATAATAAAAATGTAAGACGGCAACACTATACGAAAGGTGTACATTGTACTTTAACGTGCATTGGGTATTGCACTCCAATACACGGGACCTCTATTTTACGTCCTGTCCGAGGGACAAAAGTAAAGTATAAAAAGGAATCAAAAATAGTTGCGATATAATATAATTTAATGAACAAGAGAAAAGTGTTTTCAACGGAAGATTTATTAGTTTTGTATATTAGTATCTCACAGATTGGAATGAGAATGCGTTTCGTTATGAAATTAAATATTCGTTTTTTAGAATTAATCTAAAAAAATTAACCCATATCAGACCATATTATATAATAATATATATAATATATGAGATACTGCTAAAACAAGTGTACAGTTAGTCAGATTACCAAAAGTTGGTGATATATTTAACATCACACCAGAATTTTGTTATTTTTTGGCACAAATTATTTTCATGAAGAGTAGCCCAAAGAAAATACCTGTTTATGTTATCAACCTACATTTTCATAGTACATAGACTGATTGTATCGTCTACGTATTTCAGAGTCGAATTGAAAATAAAACGCGGGAATAATAAAGTGTTGACTTGTCGTCAAAACAAACAGTGAGAGTGCTGCGCACGCGTAGCTTACCACCAATCAGCGGCCACCCTTCTTTTAATAGACTGCGTGGAGTGGAGTGAAGTTAATTTAGTGTGTTAAGTCAGAGTTGCTTGTCCGTGTTGTCATTCCTGTGATCAGTGTACAAGAGAACAACTGGTTACATTAACTTGTCCATCGTGTTTATTTATAGGCATATCGCAAATTTTGAAAGCGTGCCTAGCTTAAACTTTTCGGCTAATAATAGTGAACTTGAAGGATATAATCTTCTATTCTTTAATTCCGGTGAAATAAAGTTAGTTACACTTTAAAAAATCTTTGCACATACTAGTACTAGCAAATGGGTGGTATTCACCCACTTGGAAAGTAAATTACGGGGGTTGTACAGACTTCATCGGTGAGATCATTCTCGCTTGAGGTATTGACAACAAATTGGACTGACATGCTCACTGAGATGAATTAGAGTGCATTCATCAGAACAAAGATTTTTCAGAAATTGTCCCCTTGAGGATTTCTTTCTAATGAACTATAGGGCCTCTGAAAGGGGTTTCTTTTAATCGGAGGAATGCAAATACACGGGTATTCAACTCGACAAAGATGCGAAGGACGCCTACAAACTTCTCTGTTTAACAAAAAACAACATCTTAACTCAAAGTAAAGCACTTGCGTAACAAAAGGTCATCGGAAAGGCTTTAGCGGTAATACTTAAAGCAAAATGGATGTCTTTTTGTCTCATTATAGTCGTGAAATGCAACGAAGAAGATTAAAATAGACCTCACTGAGTGACTAAGAATCGTGAAAGGGGATAAGTACTCCTGGTCCCCCCAGGAAGTGTCTAAGAAGTCAGTACCATGGCTGTCGTAGGAGTAAAGTTATTGCAATACAAACAATCAAATGGAACGACGGAGAAATCCTATTCATTTTACCTACCGTAGGTGGAATTCAAAGCCAATTTTTTTTTTGAAAAAAATTCGTCCTAAAGTCGTCCAAATCCTTCAAAAAGATAAGATATGGTCAATACAATGCTGTAAATTCAAGGGTAGTCGTATTAACAACAACGGGGGAGTCATTAGGCTAGAGCTTCAGGGACAAGTGTAGGACGCCATACAATACATAAGTGTCCACAAGAGAACTATGCATTTTCCAAGTATCAACAGGTGGCATGGTATAGTTTACGACTCATTCTATAGTTGTACTCATCAAAAGTGAACACAAATGTTAGTTTGTAAACTTGTCAAAAAAGCAGCACTGGTAACTCTTTCCCAATTCAATAGTGCACGAGAGAGAAAGTTGACCTAACAACGTATTAAACACCGCTTTATGATTCACTAAATTTGACCTTTAACCTCGTGAAGTCGAAACAACTTAATCACCACATCATGGGCAACTGCACAACTTAAACGTGTTTCAATGCACGGGTGACTCAAGTACCACAGGCGTCTCTTTACTTGACCGAATACACAGTACAAAACAAGTCAGACAAACATTCACAATGAAACACCTGACATAGCTCATTCATTCGTCCCATCAAACCTTTCACTTGCAAATGTAGGTAGGAATCGCCCAGAGGGTGAATTTTTATTTAATGTTACATTATGAGGTGGCCTTTAAAAAAGACTTCCGAATACCGCATTGTAAAAGTTGGTCGTAAACCACATACATAAAAATGTGTTGGAGAATTATAGCTCGAAGTGATACAAAAAATAATACATGTACATCAAATCGCTAGACCATGCAAATGGAACAAAGACGAAATATTACAAAGTGTATCAGCACCTTCAAATTTGTCAAATTATGTTGTAATAATGTGTCCAGGTACAGAGATTCCCCCGGGTTGTCAAACAACAGCGGTGATTTAGCCAAATCGTATGTGAGAGTCAACACCTCGACAGAAAGATGTGTTTTTTTAGAGCATGTTGACGTGTTACCTTGGATACGGTTGATTTCTTGTATGACCCATTTTTTAGAACGCCATCTTGCTACACAACGGGTCTGTTGTTTTCACTTCTTATCATACCACGCATCATCAAGTCGTTTAGCCACCATCAACGTACATTTTATTAATCCATGACTTTATAGATTAGTTATGATACTATGAACCACGCCCTCTACAGTCATAGCAACCATATAAAGCCGCCTGTATGTAAACGACGAGCACACATCATAAGAGCAGTCGGGGTTCACTTTCTGAACTTTTTTGAAGTAATTTCATCGGAGTTAATGTGAAATATTTATCTTACACCACCGTATTTTCTAACGAACAGAAATGTCTCTATCCAAACATGCATTACTGAGATGATCCAAGTGTCCTTGCCTTTATCAGTTCATCTAGGTAATGAGGAACGGTTTATGTCAATCCATCGTTAATTTCATAGGCCTACCCATGACTACCTACTTGTCTTTAAATCCGGCAAGTCACCTGTTGCCGTCGTATAATCTACCAACTTCTGTCGTTCTTAATCCATAAATTATTGCACCATCATTGCATCCTGGCGGTATACAAGCCAGTGGAGCAGAATCATTAATTACTTCAGGATGAAGCTTCCCGACAAAATGAGTTAGATGACCGCTGGTGGCGCACTTCAGTTAGCGCTGATTTGGCCCGGTTGTTTCATTTACTTGGGCAAATTACACGTCGACGTGTATCCATGTGAATAAAAAGTCTCATTCGAGGAATAGCGTCTGCTAAAATGTAAGAGAAGGAAAGTATCGGCGATAAAAAAGACATCATAAGACGAACTGTATCCTTAGGCTAAAGACTAGAACGTTTTGTGATCATTGTACGAGTTTTGAAATGAACTGTTTATTTATTTATATGATTTATAAATAAAAAAAATCCAAAACAAATACCCAATCCTCATCCATATGGCCATGCGGAATACATATGTGCATATGTTTGTCTTTTTTTGCAACAATTTCTCCCCTGCCCCCCCCCCCCCACACACACACACCGTAAATTGTAACCCCAGCCTAATTTCGCACTATGCGTCAGCCATATTTCATTATGGTGATTTTATTTTGGGATACATCATATCTGCTTTTACATTATGCAATGTATTGTCTAATGATACTGTATAGCCTTTACAAAGTTAGATAAAATTCAAATACTTCGGCGAAATAGCACATATAAAAGCCAATCGACATAACAAAGAGGGCGCTAAGCACCCCGGTCATATGGGGCATGAAAGGCTGAAAGTTCAATCACTACAGCCACCTGTGACCCGCGAGTTGCGACCCGCCACCTGTCAGTTGCAAAACTGTGACCCGTGACACTTGTAGCCATAACTTTATTTTAGCTGACGTGTATTTGTTGATCGAAATGAATCAGAAATGTATCAGTAAGTTAAGTTTACATAATGCGGCCTACCAAAACCCAAACAAACAAAAACAAACAAAAACAAAGTACAAACAAATAAACAAGGATACCCCAAAAAACAAAAAAAACAAAAAAAAACAAATAAACAAAAAACAAACAAACAAACAAACAAACAAACAAACAAACAAACAAACAAACAAACAAACAAACAAACAAACAAAAAAAACAAAATGAAAAACAACAACCGAAACACAAAAGAAAAAACATGATTAGCACGAACGTTGACGATGTAAATAATGAAATTGTTTCATGTAATGAAAAGTGGACTTCTCACTTCTCATGGCTAGGTGCCAACAATGATACAAATTACACAACATATCATGCGAAACACACAGTACACCTGAACCACATACAACAGATCTGATGACGAATGGTATTGTATATGCCATCTCACTATTCTATACCATACAACAGTATTGTGTACTTTTCGTGTATATTACTATTAGAGCAAGTCAGATCTCGTTCACCTTATTTCTTTATCACGACCCTTTAAAGAATGGAGAGTCAGTCGGTCATTTACAAACAGAAGCAAGACAAAGAGAAAAGTGAATACGGGTTTCTGTTTGCATTATAATGTAGTCTGTGAGATATACGACGTGTCGTGCGCGCAACCCTAATACAGGATCTATCAATAGCCAACAAAATATACAGTGGTTGGTGTAGACTGTAAGGTACGTAGTGACGGGGTGCCTTCACACATCGGTCAAACCCTCCCACAGGTGAGGACGGACCGACACGACGTATCGTACAGTATGTGGTTGATAAGGCAGCGCGGCATGTTTAACGGACTGTGTTCGCCAGAAGACTATATGTAGCATATGCATTTATGATCAAAGTTGGTCATTTTGCAATGTTTGACTTCAAGTTGATAGATAGTAACATTGATTGTTATTGAAGGAAAGTCTAAACAGATCTAATAGACTCCCTCTTCAATCACAATCCTGTTGTGCTTAACAATCAAAGTGCTCTTGTCGAGCGGGTAAAATCATTGACTTGATTATTCCAGATTTTGGCTCTAGAATATGGAATGAAAAATTGGCAGTATATTGCACTCTAGAAAACAAAGTTTCAGCTCTATGTTTTTTCCTTGCCTCATAGGAAAGATTTATGGGTGTAAAGTAATCTGTGATAGAGTGTGCATATTTGTGAGACCTGTACAGATTATATAAATGCAAAGAATTTTCAATCATCTAAATTACGTTCACCTGGTTACAATATTGTTTACACCATCGTATAAATTGTCCGGGGCGGCCAGCTCTGGGTAGGGGTGTGTAGCCAGTGCTGGAAACCCCAGCAGGCCCCATTTCAGACCGACTTTGACCAAACTCAATACTCCATTTTAGACCATTACAGGTTCCTAAAAGATGAAAGTTTCTGAGACCTAAATACAGTTTCCTTACGAGCAACATTTTGAGGCAATGAATGGCAGTTATGATTTGGTAATGGACAATGGATCACATTTTAGACCAAGTAAATCGAAAATAATGCAAAGTAGACCCCGTTTTAGACTCTTCAGCTCGAAAAATCAGACCCCATTTTAGACCAAAGGGCAGCACATATACGTATACTCAAATAAGGTGAGTAGCACCCCCCCCCCCGGATAAATTGTCCAAGTGTGTGTCAATGCATATTCTCACTAAAAATTAATGTTATGTAGAGTACTCTTGACCCAATATGTGTGTTGCATACCAAAACTAATACTACGTTGCCCCTGACAACCGATGTGACCTGGTTTGTGGGTGTTGATATGTGAACCACAGACAAATGGAGGAGATAGGTATAAAGTGAAAAAAAACTTGCTTTAATGTCCTTCATGGTCGTTAACGTTATGTAAAATCACGAAAATGTTAAGTTGCTAAGACAAATAAACGAATAAATAAATAAATAAATAAATAAATAAATAAATAAATAAATAAATAAATAAATAAATAAATAATACCACGTCGGACAAGAATTGGTTTAGTTTGTGTCTTTCTTAGTAAACCGAAGTCTCCATTACCAGAGCCGAATGCACACGGAGGACAAACTAGGGGTTCTATAAAATGTACGTACTCGTTTCTCCAACCAGGCGTTATATTATACGTAGTGCCACTGCACTGCCGTCACCTTCCCGCCATCACAGCTACCGATGGCAATCGCATCACCGTAATAAAAATCAGCATTTGTAACCAAAAATCCCATTTCGACCGTGACGTGTACTCACAGAAATCAACACGTAACCATGGAGACCAACAGTAAACATCAACAGCCAGCAGTGACAAAGAGACAAAGGTTATAACGCGGAGACAACTAACAACAACAACAACAACCAACAAAACACTAACAACACTCATTCGTAGGGGGGTGAGGTAGGGGTGGGATGGGGTGGATGGGGGAGGGGGTTAGGGTGTGCAGGGGGTAATCTCCTAATCGATTCTTTTTATTTTCTATAAACTGGAAAAAATTGAACATTATAAATAACAATATTTTGATTCTGTCATACTTAGTAATCCCCGATATCCATTTTCTACGTAATCCAATGAATAAAATGCCATTTGAATTCTACTCACGCGTACGACAAAAATGTATCAGATATTTCATCGTAAGACGTGAATACAGCCATCTGGTTTTGATAAATTAAACGTATATTCAACCTTTTAGGCGTAAATGTAACGAGATGATGACCATTTATGTTTATCTAGCCGTTGTTCTTATTTACTTCTGTTATTGCACTTACTACTGTCTTGCATGACCTGCTTGATCTCCCTACTACATTTCAATGGACCTTTCCGCACCAACAATCTGCAATGGGCCACTTTGCAGAGAGATGATTAAAAAAATGTAAAGCCAGTATACCAAACTAGTGACGTCATCGTGAATCGTGACGACCACAATGCACTGGGCTAGCTTACTCTCACGTTGTGTTCCTTGACCACGAAACGCTTCTCGTAACAACGAAAACACGTGCTATGTATCCACGGCTAACACCTACCAAAAACTCGTTGTGTGTCCCGGATGTAAAGACTTTTGACTATAGTTGACAATGAAAAGGAGATGAAGCCAACAATGGACAATATGAAGTAGGGATTTGGGGTTTCCCCTCTAACCCCCCCCCACCCCCATCAACACCACATCGTCAGTATCGTAACCCAAGGGTGTCGGTTGACTGTTTACAATGTTACCATGGGTACATGCAAATGAAGTGCCAGGCGTGTGTATATATGTAACACACGGTTCGATATAAGCGCAACTTAGTGAGGATTCAGTACTGACTACGAGGCGTGGAACTCCTTCTTCTGTTACTTGTATAATCTTGGACAATATGGAAAGGCTATCCATGTGTATAATCGTACTCATTACTGTTTACATCTGAGAGTGACAAGTTGACCTGGACATTTTCACAACGCTGTGTATTTCTCTCTGTTTTGAGCTGACGACGAGAGCTTTTCTACAGCTAAAACAGTCCATCAGTGGAAACAACAACCGCCGACGTCCAATAGGGGAGTTGTAAAGGTACGCTATATACTTTCTATCTTATTTTCAAATTATAAAAAAACTTACGTTGTACTCACCGATATAAATAAAAAATCCTTTCCAATCTGACATCTCACCGGAAGACTCTGCAGCCAATAAAATGTTCTAAACCTTTGAAAAACATTTTTAAAAAGAAAATCGACCAAAACTCGTCTCCGAAGATCTCGCGGCCTGCAATCATTTCAAGTCGAACTTGACGAAGGACACTGTATCTTTTATTTTCGTTGTTATCTTTAGCATTAAAAGTTTGCTCTTGAACATTAAAAGTTTCGTTCGTACCATTAAAAGTTACTATTGGAAACAAAACAATTCGTTCAAAGTTTTAAAATGTATTCTGAGACTCGCAAAATAAAAGTTTTGTTCAAATTACTAAAGACTTAAGTTTGCCGTGTCATTAATGGGCAATCGCGGTTATTACATTCGGAAGTTTACCAATTGTTCTAGTAAGTATTTAGGAAATGTAGCCTTGATCTCGAAAACCAGAGCTGTTATTTATTCTGCAACACTGGCGGTAGTCATGGACGGTGCCGCAAAAGAGTCCTGCTGTGGTTTACGACGATGGATATAGTAAGCAATTTTATATGCTGTGATGGTCACTCATGCAATCGTATTGGAATATAATTATAGCATGTATTTACTGCTCTTATTTTAGATTTATATGTCAGGGTGAAATTGTGACTAAAACAAACAGAATTAGCTACATGAAACTGAAGGAGTGGAGCTGCGAGGACATTCTTTCCCTTAATTCCCAACTTTTCGACTAGGTATGCTCGGTTTGGTAGAGTACGTACGGTAATGATGAATGACGACGGCAAGCGCTCACCCTTCCTTTAATATCAATGGTGTTGTATTCCCGGTTACTTGGGAACCATAGAAGCATGGTTAGTTTTAATGAGATGATAATTCCATGATCACGACGCGACGACATCCACTGAAGGCGCTGTATAAATGCGTACCTTATTCCGAGGAGTGTTATTTTTTTCATGCATATAGAGATACGTAACAAAAAGAGTGAAAACAATTCCAAACCTTTGGTCGCATACAGACTGGTCACAAAAATAAGTCGCAGCGCACGACAGCTCCCTGGGGGAAATCGCACGATAATAGCAGCATCCGTAATACACGATGGCGGGGTCAAGCCAGGTCAGTCCAAACTCGTTGACAACGCTTGTTTGTTTATTTGTTTACATATAAGGGACATCTCTTCTCACAACTAAATGACCGCTGTATTTATGCATCTCTTCAAACTTATATTCACTCGTCTGGTATTTAGATTCCGAAATATTAAAATTCAGTCAGACCCCGTCGAGAAATGACATTTTGTCGTCAGACACTACTATTTTTTTTAAAAAAAAGTGATGATATGAAGAGGACTCTTTAAATTGGTCATATGGGTGATAATTAAATAATTATTTTGAATTTTGAATTCTTAAGACAACTCTACTACGTTTTCGTACTTGAAAAAAAAACGCGAAACAGCATTGACTGAGTCCATGTTTGTACAAAAAGGAAAAAGTATGTAAAAGTTTGTTATTGCACGTATAATACATATTTTACACTTTAACATTAAATTTTGTTGTTGTTGTAATTATTTAGTTAGAAAAAAGGGATTCGGTATCTACTCTATTACATTGTTTTTTTCAAGTACATAAACATGGTGGAGTTGTCTTAAGAAATAGCCAAAATAAAGCCCTTTGTCCTTTGTCATCCATATAGCCAATTTAAAAGTAAACTTACTCAAATCATGACTGAAGTAAGTAGGTTGGACAAACTAAAAGTTTAAGGACACAGCTTCTGAAAGCGTTTCGGACAACAAGTACCAATTTTACTGCATGATCACGACTTGATCACCCAAACCACGGTCTACGAATAACATTCGGTTGCCGCAGGAACCCTGAGGCTTGATACCATTGTGCTGAATTGATGTGTGGCTTTTCGGGTCACTTGGAAGCATGGTTAGTTTTAATGGATGATAATACTACGAT
This sequence comes from Glandiceps talaboti, assembly GCF_964340395.1. Taxonomy (NCBI): domain Eukaryota; kingdom Metazoa; phylum Hemichordata; class Enteropneusta; family Spengelidae; genus Glandiceps; species Glandiceps talaboti. Next base: position 12,904,773 of record NC_135559.1, read on the forward strand.
CACAACGACATCCACTGAAGGGGCAATATAAATGTGTACCTTATTCCGAGGAGTATTATTGTTTTCATGCATATAGAGATACGTAACAAAGAGAGTGAAAACAATCCCAAAATCTTTGGTCGCATACAGACTGGTCACGAAAATAAGTCGTAGCGCTCGATAGCTCCCTGGGGGAAATCGCATGATAATAGCAGTATCCGTAATACACGATGGCGGGGTCAAGCCAGGTCACTGAGTCCAAACTCGTTGACAACGCTTGTTTGTTTACATGTTAGGAACATCTCTTCTCACAACTAAATGACCGCTGTATTTATGCATCTCCAAACTTATATTCACTCGTCTGATATTTAGATTCCGAAATATTAAAATTCAGTCGAGTCAGACCCCCGTCGAGAAATGACATTTTGTCGTCAGACACTACTATTTTTTAAAAAAAAAGTGATGATATGAAGAGGACTCTTTAAATTAGTCATATGGATGATAATTAAATACTTATTTTGAATTTTGAATTCTTAAGACAACTCTACTACGTTTTCTTACTTGAAAAAAAACACAACAGCATTGACTGAGTAATTGTTTGTACAAAAAGGAAAATATGTGTAAAAGTTTGATATTGCACGTACAATGATACATATTTTATACTTTACCATTGTTTGTTGGTGTAATTATTAACCAGCCATCAGTAATTTTCATGTTCTCTAAGTTTATAGATTCAAACATAGTTTTTTCATACAAGCAATTTCGCTGTACAAAGTGTTGTATTTGTTTTTATTTAGAGAGAAATTTGACCAGTTCAAGTTAAACCTGTGACACGTGTGTGTGTGTGTGCGCGCGCGCGTGTGTGCGTGCGTGCGTGCTCTTTCTTTCTTTCTTTCTTTCTTTCTTTCTTTCTTATTTCTCCAGTAATTGTGGCCCCTTCCCCATCCTGTACTATAGAAAAAAACTCGGCTTTCGTGACGGTCATCTTTAGTTAATTTTTGTTCAAAATTACGTACTAGTTGAAATCAAAGGATGTTCTACTGTTCACGAACACACTAACTTCGTCTTCCTCATAAATATGCAGAAATATGCAACATATAACAATCCACTAGGCTTACCCACTATCGTGTAAGAAGATTTTACTCGTCTGGAGGTCAAAGGTCATTCCTTTAACGTCCTAAAGTAGAAAGGGTTTTATAATTGCTAAAACAGATAACTAAATAGCATTCAGATCGGTTGTGAGGAGATATAATACGGAATGTCGAAATTTAAAAAAAAATTCTTAGCCTTTTTAGGCCACGTGATCAAATATGCAAATTCAATCATATAGTATACGTGTTCGAGAAGTTCAAACCTAGACAATTCTAAAATATAAATTGTCTGTTTTATCTAATTTTCGTGAAATTACCCAAACGAAAAACCGAACAATTAGTTTACAGTTATGCTTCCGAACTTTGATGTAAAGAATACGACATTTAATAGAAGAGAAACGACAAAAACTTATCACGTATTTACAGTTGCGTGTAGACCGCCATTTTGACGTAGCATCGTCTGATACAGAACGCGTGCGTTGCTTTAAATCATGTGACTATGACGCCACGCGTACAGAACGCACGTAAATACGCGCATCTAAACCCCTCTATTAATGCAAGTAGGATATATACGCGGGCGATATTTTTGCTTGGACAGTTCGACTTTGATATCAACATACTATTTACATAATCTGGGTACAGGCTGACGGTCACCGTGTATGTTTTTAACAAAAGTCAAATAATGTATTGAGGAAGAAACATTCCTAACGTAACTATCATTCTCTAATATGGAGAGAAATTGAATTACCACCTGGACATTTCATTCACGTCAACTAACAACAACCCTTTCATTTCCTTTCTCAGAAAGAACGCAAATTTGGAAAGTTGGAAAGCAAGAGATTAAAAAAATGCAAATAAGAGGAATTTGTTTATTTTTTGCTCTTATCATTTCCATCTTGGACCTGGGTAAGTTGTATAAAATCTACATTGACTATGTTATATCATTTCGAATTAAAACTTGGCTTTAAAATGTTTTCATGAAGTGACGTTTATTTAGTTATCGAAAAGTGACACAGTTTGTAACTGAGGGTATAAAATGGACAAAAGAAATGTTGCATCTCATTAACATAATTATATCTCGGTTTACAAAGTCAGAGTTTTGTACACATCATTCTTTTCACCAAACAAGGATATAACAATAAAAAAAAACCATCAATAGAGATATGACACTTTAATTAGTAATCTGTCTTGCCCCCCCCCCCCCCCACCATAGACATCAAATATTGAATGCAAAAACCCAATAACTGGGTTATTTTGTCTTTCCCCACGGATCTGCAGACTGCATGGGCTGGACAAACATGAAAAACAAGATCGACGTGAGGGTATTTAAGTGATGCGCGCGCTGATCACAAACACATTTTTTTTCTTTTTGGCCTTATCAAATATGAATTCACATCGCGATATAAATGATAATATATAATGAGATTTGATAACCAAGAGTTCTGTGATTTTAGAATTTATTGGCACTACCAAAAATTATGTCATGATGACATTCTTATATAAATATTATACGAATCTGTCGTGAGAACTGTACCAGTTGCGGACGACCTAGTTTAGTAGTTATGACTTTGACACAGATACCTAGGTATCCAGTTTGCTGTTCATTCTCCTAAAGAACATGGCTAAGCATGAAAGCCGATTGGGTGGGGGGAGGGTATCATTGCCTTTATGAATTTTCATTAATTGCGATTTTGTGTTCTTTTCAGCCACTCCGGGGGACACTGACGGTAAGCTTAAAGTTTATGGTTACATTGCCCGGCGAACTCGACATTTTCTAAGATTTGTTTTTGAAGTTGTTCCGAAATATATTTTCCCCTGATAAAATTGCCAACCGAGTCGGTAACCGAGGTGCATTTTTTGACCAGTGTCAGTGTGCAAAGGCACAACATACATTACCAAGTTACTTCAGAGCAATCAAGCGAAATTAATGTGATGCAAAACGATTAAATGACTCTCTAGAACTCATAGTTGATGAAAATACATTTATTTCCTGAAATGGTGTTCCGCTCTAAGTTGTATATTTTTGATAAGTGCACAATGTACTAAGTGATATTTATGTGATATTAAGTATTCGATTATATCAGCATTTCGATCATGCAACCCCGGGGATCTGTGATTGGTCTAAAATCAAAATATTTGTGTCACTAGAACCATCTAGCGTATTTGGTCCGCCTCTAAGTGGCCCTGAATCTGAATAATATTTGATTGTGGATATAGATGACGTCTGCTCCATCATCCATCATGGCCGCCGTATACATACATCCCATCAAAATATACAAAGACACATATATTGTTAACAGTCTGTAGCAAACAATTCGTCATTTATAAGTTAATTCATTGTCCTTGACTTCATATTGTCAGATCTTCCTTAGGAATCAAAATAAATATCAAATTCAACAGATCGTCAGATTCTTGGGTCGATCTATACATACATACACAGCTAAAATAATGTAGGCTTGGTGTTTCACTCATGTAACAAGTCCATGTGTACTGTTTTCATTAGAAGACCGTTTTTACTGCACTGTGAAAGAATAGCAATGCTTATCAGTGTTCAATGTGATTAGGTAAAGGATCCTGATGTGTTTATTGTGTCTCTGTTATTGTTAGTCTAGAGTTGAAATATGTCTATCTCTGTGTCAAAATATAATGTCCCAAGAGTGAAACACCAAGCCTACATTATTTTAGCTGTAAATATTTCCACTCCACTTGTTTTCTCATTGGAAGTTTTTTTGTGTAAATGTCAACATTATAACAGGTATAAATGAATAGCAATAAACCACCCCTGCGATTGTCTACTTCTTGATTTTGACGAGTTGACTCTATATCTGGCGTTCATGAGTACATGTCATCAACAGGTCCAACCCTGAGGGTATTACCATCCCCACGGGTGGGTCATTGCTTAAACAACTCCTAGATAGATGATGCAATGTTCGTGTCTTTTTAACGAATTGTAACTCCAGGCATGGAGTATACCCCACGTTCCAGATAAGCAAATCCCTACCAAAATAAGTTTACTCGATTGACACCAAAATAAACGTCAACCCTGTTTGAACTCGTTGATGCTCAGTTGATATATGCATACTTTCTGATTTGACAGGAGCATGCGCTTCAAACCCCTGTGGAGTACCGGGAACAGATTATCGTGGTCCCTGTTTTAATCGTCCTATGGATGACCCGACAGAACTACAGTACGTGTGCGAATGTCCACTCGTACTTGCCTTGGGATATGATTGCCGTGACTCTGGTAAGGAATTGCTACTTTAGCCTGTATACTTCTCTTGGTGTTACTATCTGAATCTCAGAAAGATGTCTTGAACTAGCCCATAATGCTCTCTTGAGGAGGTAACACCGAAACAAAGTTCTGGGCTATACAGTAGACTCGATCGACTCTCTCACCAGTCCACTGGAGCATCGCTATTAGCCATTTTGTATGTACCAATATCTACCAAGTAATTGTACTAGAATATCCTTGTACTGTGCGCCCTCATCGACTACATAGGGCTAATCATTTGTTGACATGTTAGTGACTCCGTTGCGATGCCCCGCAGCGACACGTCAACAAATGTTTAGCCCTATGTAGTCGATGAGGGCCCACTGTACAATTATGCAGTAGATGTTGGTACATACAAAATAACCCTTTTAACGATGCGATGCTCCACGAGAATCTAGACTATACACGTAATTACACTTTCTTTATTGGTTTACTCTGATAATTCGAAGTGAAATTTTTCAGGGTCAACATGTAATATGGCTAAGTTGTTGTAGTAATGTCCAAAGTGGTTATTGGCCAATATCGCCATATCATGTAAAATATTTTTTCCAGTTAGATAAGTGTATTAGACAGTGATACATTAAACTTTAGTTCTTCAGTATATATCATTTTCCCGCCAAGTATTTTTTTCACAAAAAAATTAAATTGTAACATTTTGCCAACCCTCTAGTCAATTTAAAAACAGTGGAATTAACCTCGAAAATGTTGTTTAAAATTGGAAAGTAGGCATATTTTTTATTGGTATTAAGTTTTCATTGCTTTAATTTTCACTCGTTTCTACATCGAAAAGTAAACATATGCATATAGATTACAGCTGTATCTCATTTTACAGGATTCCTTGCGCAGCTGAATGGCAAAAGCACATGTTTTGGATCTCAGTGCTGGAATGGGTCCATGACGTCACCAAACTACCCACTCCTTTACGATAATCGAAACAGACATTTATATTTAATCTACATACCAGGCGCCACTTCTGTGACTTTTAATTTTACCTTCTTCGAAGTAGAATTGAACAAGGATGAAGTGCACGTCGGACAGGGACTTGTCATCCCATTGGACGACAGATATAATATACCCTTTGAAAACAAAACTACGTATCCAGTACATTTGGTGTTTCATGGGAACACAGCTCCGAAACCCTTGACTCTTAACGGTGATACATTCTGGTTCATATTTGATACTGATAAAAACGTCGCATATAGAGGATGGAAGGTCGAATGGACTTCTTCTGAATCAGGTGGGTTGATTCACAAGGTTTTTGCTATATATTTGGAGAATGTGTGCGACATGAAACGGGAGTACTGTTTAATTTAGGGGACACAGTGGGGAGTGATTGGCTGTTAAACAGTACAGTGTTAATGGAGTCTTTCCAGTAAAGGTTTGGTTGAAAACTAAACAGTTGCCATGGGTACATGTAGAGGTGTTGCTATCATGGCCTACACTGTCATCATTACCGTGGGAGAGGTTTGTTTTTGTCTCATAATCTTCAAAAGTTTTGAATTTGAAGGAAATTATGGTCAGCTGTTTTAAAATTATTTCCCCAGTATACCATTAGCCTAACCTCCGTTCATATGTTATCGACCTTATATGTGGTCTCTGAAAAGCGAACAAAGAGAGAATGATACATAGGTGCACAGATTACTCTAGCCAATCAGACGAGAGTGTACCAAGACTAAGTATTATATGCAAATTAGAAGTTCAAATTGGTGTTCCTCCCAAATCGCGCGCGTGATGGTAAGTTTATCATGATGCCCTTTATTTCTCTGGACTGACCTTAAACAACAACTTGAACTTCAATCGTTCGTTAAGCCTCATTATATCAACACAGCATGTCCACAAATATTCCGAATCTTGGAGTTAGTCGTCCCCACGTATACACACGCATATTGGAGCTATGCTAACGTAACTGTTTCATTTGTTTCTATGAAACATTGTTTCGTTCTTATTGTAGTCACTCATACGGGATATCCCAAATGTAGCCTAACCAACCAACACCTGGTAGAAGGTGGTATCGAAGTATTGGTTTGCGAGTCACGTGACGAATTGCCACCACCAACGTTAGAATGGAGTCGAGATGGCGTAGTATACAACGGACAGTGGTTGGACTCAGATACAGGATATCGACGTCTTGGTCTCCAACTCGATCTGACGTCAGACTTGGAGGGCGCCACTTACATGTGCACGTCTCACGATCATTTTCATAACGTGACAGACTATTGTGAAATAGGGCCACTGGAGTACGAAGGTAAGTGTAAGTTATGTCATCATCACGTGACTTCAAAATCATAAAAAGGGTACGGTGGAAAATTTCTTGACTGCCATGTTCATTTGTCTTGGCATAAAAATACAAGCGATTTCACCAATACTGGCTAGATGATGATAGACGCGTCAATTTAGATGCCATGGGATATAATTGGTGGCTCATTTTATAATGTAACTGCCAATTAGTGCAGAACAATCTTAAAGTGTACATCACCAAAAACACTATGTATATAGAGGAATGCCTACCCGATTTGCCCTATTGGTGTGAAGTTACCACGTGGTCACCAGTGCATCTCAGGCTGAATTGTGATACAGGTTTATATTAATTGTTCAATATTCTATTCAGTATTTGTATGTTCATGCGCAGTAAACGCCCGAAAACTTCCAAGGGTGCCGTGAGGTTCTTCCTCTGTGGGTCCACAGAGGAGAAAGCAGTGGACCCACAGAGAAAGATTGTCGGAACTTCAAGTCATTTTGAATTTTTTCAGTACACAAATAAGATACTACATATTACCAGATTTACACGGAATGCCTTCCATAAGGTCAAAATCTTTGGAGGTTTTGTATCTGCACACTTTGTCTGAAATGCAAATTCTGAGGTATAGCTATCATGCTAATTATACCAAATGATATGAAATTTGAAGCTTGCAAACTTACGATATTGCCTAAATTATCGATTATGTAAATTAACCATTATGATGATAAGCTATGTCATTAAGCTTTATCTGGCTTGTGCTCTTTGTTATGGCTGATGTTTTGTACCAAAATATATGGAATATGAAGTGAGCTTTCTTAAAGATGTAACCTCAGACAGCTATAGAGTTCTCTATAGCGGTCTGAAATATAACCTTATTACCAAAAACAATTAATTATGTAAATGATTCATTAAAACTATGAGTTACACAAGCAACATTTATAAAACTCATGCGCTTTGTTATGGTTGATGTACATACTAAGTTAAAAGGAATTTCAAGTTTGCATTCTTATGATAACCTAATTACCGAAACCATTTATTATGCAAATTAGTAATATTCAAATGATATTTACCACACCTAATCAGTTCTTACAGTTAACACAAGGAAGATGTGTAGCATGCATATCACTGTGATTTATGCAACAGTTTTTGAGATATCGTGTTTGCAAACAAACAAACAAACAAACAAACAAACAAACAAACAGACAGACAGACAGACAGACAGACAGACAGACAAACAAACAAAAGCATAACATAACCTTCCCATACAGAGTTTATAATATTTTTGAAAATGTCTTAATAACCGTGTCTTTTAAATCTAAATCGTTTTTATAGATACAACATGGCGGTTCTGGCTTCTATTGGTCCTACTGTTACTGGCCTTACTAATTATTCTTTTGGTTTGTTGTTGCTGTGGTTTTAGAGGACGTAAAAAATGTAAGTACATATTACAGATTGTAGGCTCTACTCGTTTGAATTTGAATTCACAATTTGAATTGCAATGATTCTTATGCACAGGCAGGTCAAAATTCTTAGCATTGAAGCTTTTGATCTGTCTTACAGGACGACCCTCACCAGAGTGACAAATTCCACAGTTATATGTGATCTCTAGGTGGCGGTCTAATCAGATGATTTATAGATTTTGGTAGTTTGATGCCCCCACTCTGTTGAACACCTTAATATACAAACCCCTACACCATGGTTCGGTTTGTGATCTCCAAATTTCACCCCCAGATTAAGTACACAGACACACAGACACAGACACAGACACAGACAGACACACACTCAGACACAGACACATACATACATACAGACATACACACAGACACACACACAGACAGACACACAGACACACACAGACACATAGACACACACACACACACAGACACACACACACACACACACACACACACACACACATATATATATATATATATATATATATATATATATATATATATATATATATATATATATATATATATATATATATATATATATATCTGTGTGTGTGTGTGTGTGTGTGTGTGTGTGTGTGTATAAAAAGTCGAGAAAAAAAACTTATTTTGACTTTCAATTGTATATATCCTTTAAAAAATTCTGGTTTGACGAAAAATAAAACAATATTCTCAAATGAAAACTTATTTCAAATAAAATAATGTGAACATGGAATAAAAGTACATAAACGGTTAAAATTAGTTTGTAAGTACGAAAAATATAAAATATTACAGCTAAAATAAAATAATAATTTTGGCCTGAACGGCTTGCCGTACATGACCTCCTTATGATCTAATTTATGGATTAAGTATATGTAGATATTATCTACATACCGATTTTGATAGTCCATGTTTCTCTCTTACTGCGTTCAGTTGCCTGTACATGTTGTGGATATTGTTCAGACAAATTTCTGGCTGTATGCCCTTGCTGTGTCAGCTGTGAATGTTGCTACGTAGCACCAGTCAAAGACAAGGCAGTCGTTATCAGTAGGGGTGTCCAGATATCAGGAACAGGAGATTGGTCGCAATTGGTCAATACAAATGGTCGCATGGAGTCTAAGAACAGAAAGACACAAACACCTGGCTATCTTGGCTATCTGTATGGTCAGAACATAAAAAAGATCAACATCTCCAAAACAACAGATACGGAACATGATGACGAAATAAAGAAAAAGTCGAAGGTTGTAAAAGTGAAAGATGAGGATTCCTCAGATATTAAGAAGGATCACCGGAATTCGACTGAAAGGGGTAAGTGTATGTTGGTAGTAAAGTACACCGTGTATTAAATAACAAGAGCCATCGAAGTGAATTCCCCTATTTTGAACGTAGAGGGCTATCTCTTCAATTCCAACATGTTCTTTGTAAACCTGCCTATTCATAATCTTTATTCAGTTGTTGTTGTTGTTGTTGTTGTTGTTGTTGTTGTTGTTGTTGTTTGTGTTTGTGTTTGTGTTTTGTGGTTGTTAAGTTCGATTATTGCAATGAAGACTACTGATTAATTGTCCTTACGTTCGCTTTAAAATGTGATTATGTATTCTGATACGCTATTCTGCAATAATTCTATTTCAGTTTTTAACTACTCTTTCCAGATGATTTGTCGCTGGGTCAAATTTATATCTGTAATTATTCACAGGTACCCAAAACGTTGACGACAATCAAAACCGGCAATGCGAGACCTCCATACATACTTCGCTTGTGCATGATGGAGAAGACACATCTGGCAGTGAGTTTGATGAAGAAATTGACGGACGAGAAGAGACAGAAAATGCGGTGTCGGAGACTTCATCTGAGTGTATCACTTCTGACGAAGAGCTCCAAAATGTAAGAAAGAAGGGGGGTATCAAGAAAATAATCATCAATGGAGATGTTGCAATGTCTGGCATCGCGCAAGACGAGCTCTTTAAACTTGCCAAATTTCGTGATTCTCTTGGTTATAGTATGGAAGGGCAATCAACTCACAGCCAGAAGTCATCAACATTGAGAATTTCCACTCGCCAGCATAGAGGCCACGTCAAACGATCCGATGGGAAGCATGGACAAGTCGTTCATGACCAAACTATTTCAAAGAAGCTCAAAAGGCGTCCATATAGGATAACGCCAGATCCTGCAGTCCGACGGGGAAAAACTCAACCCGAAGCAATGGCAAGGGTGTTGTATACTGGTCGTCATGTTCATACATATGGTGCGGATGAGTTGGAAATGTTGCAAACTTTTCGATCAATGCGTTCTCCTAATGCTCGTCCATGGGAAGATGAGTAAGAATAAAAAAGACACCTTTTCTGGCGATGGAAGACAGCCCCCCCCCCCCCCCCCCAAGAAGAGAAGTTTGGATGGTGTTTCGAGTAATATCAGACCTCTACTATAACAAATAGATGTTTAGTGGTTTGGAAAAATCCACCCGAGAAAATTTCTTTTTACGAAAGACTGAACTCATAAGAGTCGAGCCACATCTCTACAAGATACTACAACATTGCTACAAGATAGCGTGAATAAGGAGAAAAAATACTTCTGTAAATAAAGCTCCCATTTGTTACATACTTTTTAACTTAGGAAAATGCAGTAAAGGGTTTAAAAGTACTTAGAAGCTCTTCATTTGTTTTCAATTTTGAATATTGAATATTCATTGTCTGGTCAGTGGCGAAAAAAAAGTATCGCTGACAAAGCTGATGTGTTCTCAAAAGCTAAATGGTGACGATTATAATTCCCGGATATAATCTATGTTGAAAAAATCGTTTTATTATTCCCCAACAGACGAAGCGGGGGGGGGGGGGGCAACTACGTCTTGCCACGTGTGTGCATCAGTCCGTCCATTTGTCCATGCGTGTCCACCTGTATCTCAAAAAGGCACAGGTGAATTCCAACCAAATTGTCAACACATGTCAGGTGTTATACATAGTCCGCATATGCACATGACGTAGTTTCGTGCGTGACTTTCGCGATAAGTCGAATGATGTACCTTTCTTGTCATAAAAAATCGCAGATAGAGACTTTAGTCATGTGTCTACACCCACACCATCATTAAACAAGCTTCTAATGATACCTTGACCTTTGACATTACCCGTCGTCTTCAAGGTCAAATAGACATTAAGTGTCATGAGACACTTCACGTTTTGCTCACAAACTAAGGAATAATAATAGATAATGACCTCTATGAGTGTTACAACCATGCAATCCATAATGGGCTTTCTAATGAGAACTTGACCTCTATCTCCAAGGTCAATTACCAAGAACGCTCAAATTGCCTATGTACAGAAGGTACATCTCTGAGATGCATGGACCTACTTCAATCAAACTTAGCACAAATGAAAGAAACATTAGTTCACAGATGGAGATTACTTTGTTTCTTGACCTTGGTGATAATGGTCGAATGGCGGCCATGTTTTGTTTATCATAACATTTTGTGCACTAACTCTGTAAGCTTAAAAGATAGAGACCTCATTTGAGTGTCTACACCCATGTTATTCATAATGAGCTTTCTCAAGTGACCTTGAATTTGAGCTTGACCCAGCTATATGGTCAAATAGCCAAAGAAATCATCATAGTGCACATGCACAACTCTGATGTGCATAGATCCATTTTAGCCAAACCCGACACAATGTTGGGATATCGGATATAGTAGTCCACATACGCACAATGCTTTGTTTCATGAACTGTGTGATATTAACCGATTGGTAGACATATTTGTCCTGAAAATTCAGAAAATGATTTACTAATTTTAAATACTGGGCCTATGTCTTCGATGATGACTTGTTCTTGTTGCACCATATCACATAGTTATTAATAAATATTTAGTCATATGTTATATTTAACCATCAGTTTGTAGATTTCCCCGACAACAAAGTATACAATATTTCAACAAAATCATTTTCATCAAAATTTTATATTACAAACTGTTACAATTACTGAAATTTTGTAAACGACTAAAATGATCAGAACACCAATTATAAAATCTTTGTTACTTCATCAACTATTTTTTACAAGACGTAATATTATATTCAGTAAAAGAAAATTGTGGTTTCTTTATTATTCAAGAAGTTTTAAGTCTAAAGAGTATACCTTCTTGTGTTTCAATATATGAAGTAAATTTTTTTTTCACAAGAAGGACATGTGATTTGTTCAAAACATGTCAGTTTCTCAAACTAAAGTGAAAGGAGAGAACGTGTCTGTATACAGATAAATACAAATTACATTCTTTGGGTTCAACGTTAAATATTCTTTATACATGTTCAAGGGTTTATGGTATTTGTTTATTTGTACTCTTTAGCTATTTTAAATATTTGAAATTGTTAGACAAAATATTAAAATATATTAATCTGTCTGTTTTTTCCAAGATTTACGTCAAATTACACATACTTCTAACAGGATATTACCATAGACAACTATTATACTAGTATTCTATTTATTCAAAAATCATCTTTTATTACAAAAATCAAGCGATCTGTCTGTCTGTCTGTCTGTCTGTCTGTCTGTCTGTCTGTCTGTCTGTCTGTCTGTCTGTCTGTCTGTCTGTCTGTCTGTCTGTCTGTCTGTCTGTCTGTCTGTCTGTCTGTTTATAGTTATTCACTTTCTTTTGGAACATATTTTACACACTGTCTTAATTTTTAGAGTTATAAAATTCCATACTCATTATACAAAATACAACATTTCGGAAACATTACTATTAACGTAGTCTAATTTAAAGGTAAGGTCCTCGGATGTATATGTATAGACATTCATATTTTCATGTTTTATTTTCTAGACTTTCGACTTTGTAATATAAATAATATTTTAGTTGCTAATTAAAACATGCTATTTAGAACACTATGTGTACCTGTACTGTATGTTAAGCATTCGATGTCGTCAGGAATTGGTCGAATGGCCAATGGTGGCGCACTTCAGTTGTGTTGAATCGCATGCGCTCATTTCTGCGGAACGGGAGTACGGGAAGCCCAAAAGAAAAGAAAAAAATAGTGAAATGAGATTTCTCATAGAGAACAAACCTAACGGTGTAACAATTATATTATATAAATGAAAATGTATACGCAAGTATGATGCTTTGTAGCGATTACTTTTTATAATACGACTGTCACGTACAATATATATTGCTTTAATATATTTAGTTTATTATTGAATTGAAAGATATGCAGCCTACTGCGTAATGATTCAGGTAATACATTTACAAAACTCGTATGTCACAGAGAAAAGTCACAACGAAAGACCATCGACTCATACCTCGAAATGTTTAAACGTATGATAAATTACGTCACATTTTAAAGCTGTATCATTCGTAATGCCATGTTTGAGTTCAGTCAATTGCAAGTTGTGGTTAAAGTATACTTCAGTAAGTAGAATACCGTAGGTGCCTTCGAAATATGCAGTAGAACTTACCCCCCCCCCAAAAAAAAAAAAAAAAAAAAAAAAAAAAAAAAATTGTATAAAGTCAGCACGTGTCACTTTAACATAGTATCGTATCAGGTCAGCGAAATGTTAGAACAACAAGACACAGCGGAGAAAGCTGGGGATGTGAAAAGTTATCCAAAGCACATAGTTTGATTTCACCACGCTTGTAGCCTGTTTATAATTGGTTCGGACTAGTTATGCCCCTCATAGCAATATGCACTGTCGATTTGTATTAGGCACTCAATTATCGACAATCCCCTTGAGTCTACCGTGGGCGTCTGAGGCGACCTTGTATGTGTACATGATTATTGAGTAGTCTTTTCTGTGAGAGAGAGAGAGAGTGGGTGTCACACGATTTACTTCTATACATTGTTACTGTATCTCGCACGTTTTTTTTTTTTTCATTCTGTATATGCTACTGATGATGCTATATCACGCTTCCTAGATAATTCGCCAATATACACTTGACATGATATGGAACACTTGCGTTTCTCTTACAAGCACCACTAACAACTTCAATAGCAACGTGTCTCTATTATCAGTGCATGGACACAGAATAAACAGAACGTATCTGTGGGAATGAAAAGGAATTACATAGCAGATTGTCGAAATCCGAAAATATACTCTGTTCGATATTGAAGTCTGACTAATATCAAGCCATGTCAGTAGTTTATTTTTTTGGGTAAAATTTCAGTCTTTTATAGGTTTACTGTTTCCATTTTATTTTCAATAGAATGTACTCTCAGTGACTGAATGGTTGATATAAACTCTGTGACGACAACCCACAAATATAACGCTTGGTGTTTGTTTTTGTTGTGGCTATAGTTTTCAAGGCTCGTATCTCATCGTCGTAATACTGTGTTATATGTGGGCTCGAGCAAGCGTTAACACAATTGCGGTGCTCAGTCGGTTAGGTGGGGGTTGACGGTGGGCGTGAGGATTATACGTGAAATGGAGTATCATTGAAGAATTCTGGTGAAATTATCATCTGTTGACAATCGTGAAGCCGCAGGTGTGAGATATATATACTGATGACGACTGATATCGGTGACGTAGTACTGGCGGGAATAAACGGTCAAGTGAAAAACGAATTTATTCCTGCAGCTGTGAGTGAAATTTCCACACGTAGGAAAATTTTGCAGTTTTTCACTTCGATCAATGAGTAATACTAGCTAACTAAGACAATGCTAATAAGAATGAACGCCCAACCTTCAAAGATATATGAACTGAACTTGCTCGTGCACAGCAATAATTTGCATAATTTATTCATTTTTTTTCATATCAAAATCCTACTCGCGTAAAAGATTGATAACGAGAAAACGGCATAGATCAGAATCAGAATTAATCGAAGCAGATGCAAGCTGAATAACCCTTATAAAGCATGACATTGTCTTTAATATTATTTCATACGCCCTCACTAGTATGCTACGGTTAAGAAACTGTATGTACTACACTTTAAATTAGGCTATCAAGATTGAATGATACAGATTTTTGCAACATTTTCCCTAAAATGAACTTATGGGCCACCATGCAAGTCCTTTTCGGTTGAGAGAGACACTTTATATGGTAATGTATAGAGAAACATTAAATGTCGTTGCAAAAATTACAATGTTCAATTTCGAAACCAGGTACTGGCTGACGAGTTGCAAATTTGGTATTGTGACTCGAGAAGTCGGAGACAATTGCGAACATGGCGCCCGCAGGTCCTATGCCGCATTGCCGGGTCTAGCTTACTTCGGGTGCGGCATAGCCTGTGGACTGACTGGAAAATTGAAAGCAGTTCCACAGCGATTTGATAGCAAGCGTGTAACATAGCCCTGCCACGTAGTCCCAAAACCTGAATGGAAATCTGTAAAAAAAAACGTGTACGTGCGTTTGTATTTGTCTGTATTAAAAACGCCGCAAGGGAACAATCCCCAGCATAAATAAAAATGAAAAATGAAAAATAAAATGGTTAGCTACTATATCTCTGATAGGAATGTTTATATTGTAATTAGATTATTTAACATATTCAACATACATTGTGTGTATTTTCAATTAAAAAATCCATTAAGTAACCATTTAAAAATCTATACCTGGTACCTGGATCGGGAAAAGTATTACATAACAAATATTGAATGTGGCAATATGTTAAGACAGACCGAGTCCCTCACGTGATACCTAGATAAACGGTTTGAGCGAAGATCGAATTCTTTGTCTATATAATTTAGATTGTATTAACATCCCATAACTGTTATCGATTGTCGTGGAGAGAAGATAAGTGCCGAGGAATGAGTATCAGTTTCGTGTTTCTAACATTTTAGTTGACTGTTCCCACTTATGGGAGGGTTTATTGCATATTCGGGAACTGGCAGTGAAACTGCCACGTAGGGGCTAGGAACGAACATGTCGCAGAAACAGGAATCAAACTGTCACCTCACTACTTCACGACTGAACATGACCCGGGAACGTGACTTGACTTGACGAGGGTAGTGTCGTCAATGCAACTTACTCAATTAACATAACTGGCATACTAGGAACACTGGATGGAATGTTTACACCGTGGAAAGTTCTTTAAACCTTGGCACGGGGCCCGTATTCCGTACATTTACCCACATTGCCGTGAATAACCGATCATTATATATCTACGAACGATGGAACTAACACTTCAATTAGGTTTCATAGAAATCTTTAACTTGTGGGCATTTCTTGAGTATTCCCATTATCATTACATCACATTGCGGATCAAAAGATTGAAGAAATAAGTCATATCATAACATAACAGAAATGATTATTAATACAATTTGACACATTTTATGCCAAATGCATTTTTCATCTATGCAGTTTCGAAAGTACGTAAGCCTACTTGAACTTCACACTTCACACTTCGTACTTCGCACTTCGCACTTCACACTTCTACTTCTAACTTTATTTGCACGCAATGCATCATGGGCATTGCATTAACCGCCTATAGAGAAGGGGAGGCCTGCATGATCTGTATTTTTTTAACAACAATCACTCGTAAAGTTCACTTACCTTACTAGGGTTCTGATTAATTTTCACACGCCATTTTGTTTCTGGGCTTGGTATAGCCTTAGTCGTATGTAATCATGGTGGAAAACATGTAAAATTGACCCCACAATGCAATGCAGTAGTTACGTGTAAACTGAATTGAAGTGTGAAGTATGGAGTGGAAAGTGTGAAGTGGGAAGTATGAAGTGGGAAGTATGAAGTGGCCATTTTGTTTCTGGGCTGGGTATAGCCTTAGTCGTATGTAATCATGGTGGAAAACATGTAAAATTGACCCCACAATGCAATGCAGTAGTTACGTGTAAACTGAATTGAAGTGTGAAGTATGAAGTATGAAGTGGGAAGTGGGAAGTGTGAAGTATGAAGTGGGAAGTGGGAAGTATGAAGTGGGAAGTGGGAAGCGTGAAGTGTGAAGTGGGAAGTGTGAAGTGTGAAGTGGGAAGTGGGAAGTGTGAAATCCTAATAGGCTTTCGTACGAAAGAGCTACAAAATATTAAACAACAGCTTACAAAGCTTTGGCAATCTCTTTCAATACTCTGTTCTTCGTAGCATTATACTTCATATATCTCATTTGTTCAATATCTTCTCTTTCTAGTATTCTTGTTTGTACACGACAAAAATAGCACCACCATCAAAATTTAATTAAATAACGTCAATGCCTCATCCCATCGTTACAATTGATTTATACAAAATAAAGTTCCAAAGCAGATTAACGTCAATTTAAATGATACTAAAATTTGCCATTTTTCTAAAACCACTCTATATCTTTGCATTTAAAAATGGAATAAAATATATAATTTTTTTTACCCGTTTCATAAAACGTCAATTTTCAAGTTACACCTCAGACCTGGTGGTCTTAGTTTACTCAGATTTTCTTGATATAAAATGTTGCTAATTAAATTGCGCCATTTATTAACTGGCATATACAAACTTGATGATACTAAAGTTACAAATGCTCGAATTTTAACGTGTGATAATAGTTTTACTGAATGGAACGATTGACAAATATTGTCATTGTACACATGCAGTAGTTATCGGGTAACAGTTACATTTATACTTTGTTTATCTCGTGAAAATTACAAATAAAACCAAAACCCCAAACAATATATTCGCGGATTTAATCATCGTGGAATAACCCGGGGGAATAACTGCCTGATATTGAGTCTATTCTGAAAGTTGAATACATGAACTGCTGAGATTTTGCTCTCTCGAGAGACAGTGCAATCATCGGCTATATGTCGCTTTATCCACTCATCACGAAATAATTCGTCATTGGATTGTATTGCAAACAAACATATTGACTGTATATAGTGTTTCGATGAGTTGAGATCCAGCTATGCGTGTGTTTATTTTCCATTTACACGTGTAAACACAGTTTAATGCGAACTACGTGCCGGGTGACGACGAATCTGACGATTACTGGATTACCGATATTGACCTGTATTTCGCATTACATTTGCACTGTGTACGAGGTCATGTCCTTATATTGATCTACGCCATATGTTACAATCTACTCAACTCGATGAGCTGAAACGATTATTTTCGTTTCTCCATTTCAAGTTAAATGTAGGGCACGCGGACCTGATTGATTTTGACCTATGGGGTTTACAAAATTAGTTTGTACGTTTTCGGGGGTTAATTTTTGCTACAGATTAAAATACACCGTTGTGTTCCAACTGCTGAAATCGAATCATGACTTGCTATTGGCAGAATTCTCGCCAGGTATTTAGCAATAATATATAAAGGAATCAATGACATGTATTATACGTATACTGTACTAAGATGTCAGGGAAGCCGATATTATGCTCTCAAATAAAGCAACAACGCTAGAATACGATTTTAGTGTCATTGAAGGCGTGCATCGACATGATATTATCATAATAGAGTAAGTGCGGTTTAAAGGTTCACTAGCTGCAACGTTTTAGTAAATTGATTTTGGGTCCGCACCCAAAAACAGCGCCCTCAACGGCGATCTCGATTTCAACCGGTTTCTGTACTGATTATGGATAATATCGACCACTGATTAACATCTGAAATGTCTAATTATTGGCATTTTAACAATTTTCAAGGAATATATAATGGTTGTCTAATCGAGAAATGATACTCCAGTTACAACTAGTACAGTTTTTTAACATGATGACAGATTCAAAATCTAGCTTTGGCTCAAGATTTAAACTTGCCACTACGCTACACTACTTAAAGATAATATTGACCACTAATTGTACATCAGATACAATGTCCTTTAAAAAGTAATTGACAAATTTTGGCTAAAAGATGAAAAAAATGTCTCAGTTGCAGGTATAATTACGGTTTTATGGAAATAAAACTCATCAAATCATTGCTCAGCTAGTGCCACTTCAATAGTACGTGGAACAATAGTTTTATAATTACCGTGACGAACTTGTCTAATTATAGAAACATAATATTTTAATTGATAAATTGACACGACTTAAGTAGACACGGTGAGTACATTAATCATTGGCCTGACCTAATTCTATCAGAGTGTTGAGTAATGAGCCAGTGGCTTGTTTAAATGTTAGATCAAGCATAAATACTTTGATTGATGGCAAATCAAAGCGACTTACAAGCTTAGTTCATTTCGATTGATGGTAAAAAAACCACTACAATTCATACCATTTGCCATGGATTCAGATAATGAAGAATGAAATAAGACAATTGAAAAAAGCATAAACATTTTCACACTTTAATCAAGCGGTAGGTATAATTGTTGTTTATGGGGATGAGTATTTGGTATTTATTTTGGATTTTTTATCTATAAAAAAAATTATCATGGCTTCCTATTTGAAAAAATAAATGGAAACAACACTGACCAAGTCTGTGTTTGTAACTCAATACATTACAAAATAATAAAAGATGTGTAAAATGTTTTGTTATTGTACGTACAATAACAAACAATTTTAGACATTTTATAAATCTTTTGCAATATATTTAGTTACAAACAAGGATTTGAAATATATTCTTTCAAATAGATTTTTTTCAACTAGGAAGGCATGATAAAATTAATTTATAAATTAAAAATCCAAAATAAGTACCAACTACTCATCCATATGGGCACTTTAATAAGGGTTTCACGTGTAAAACAAGTTCATTCGTATTCCATAAAATGTACACTGGAGGTCTACACGTACCAAACTCTGTGTGTATCTTCCCATACACGAACAATTCTTTCATTACTGATCAACATGATCCTTTTGCAGATCTAAATGGATATGTGATGGGCTATAAGAGATGCCACCCTACTGTGATGGAACTACTAACGTTCAGTAATAGATTAATGTCAATATGTCACTAGAAATAGATTTAGTTTGTGTCTGTCTGTCTGTCTGTCTGTCTGTCTGTCTGTCTGTCTGCCTGACTGCCTGCCTGCCTGCCTGCCTGTCTGCCTGCCTGCCTGTCTGTATATAGCTTGTGTAAGCCAACCGTATTGTAATATATCGCTAGTGCAATCGTACCCAATGACGAAGGTCTAGGTCGTGTGACGTGAGCAGGCTAAATGCTTATTCTTTTTGGTAACATGTGGGGAGAAGCTCATTTCGAATGTGTGTAACACATTCATTTTCCTTTTTGAAACTCTTCCAACAAAATGAGTGATTCTGCAGTCACTCACATAATCCAATATTTGAATTACTTATTTGTATCGTCAAACGCCGGATATCGATCAATGACAGTCACACAGCCATGACACTAAACACTGCCCACGCAATACAACATCTGTGTATACTCAGAAGGGCAGGTCATTTGAATGACATGTAAACATACAGCATTAATCTCCCACGTGATCAGTCAAACCAACTGTCTGTAGGATGTACAGGACACCGAAAATTAATCTTCTAAATTTAGCTTGTATCGACCTTGACATAGAAACCTGATATAGATACCCACCCCATCACTCATTACTTCAGAGATAGATACACGTCGATCAGTCGAGTGTTACAATCTTGCCTTGAATTATCGACCGACATCATCGACCGTATACAATGACTTCGCCTGAAGGCCCTTGTAATTACCTCAACATAGATATCCTGAGAGAAGATACTTGTAATACCTGGTCCCACGACAATTTATGTGAGTTCATTTCTCAAAGGTATATCAAAGGCAATTTTGTAAACATTTATCCGTGTTGTCTGCATTGGCTTTCTGCATTCAAAAACAACTTGGTTTGATGACTGAATGTAAAAAAAAATGTTTGTCATATTGATATTCGAATTAGTCATAATATTACGGTTCTGTAGCATTTACTGACTTGTTTCCCGCCATTAACGCCTAAATGATGACATCATAAAATTTGACCTGAGAACGACAAATCGTAATTCTCGGTCGTGTGGTTGTATCTAGTGATGCGTAAAATAACTACCCTACAAAATTCATAAATCATTCAAAACAAAATAAAAATCAAACAAAATAATATGGACCGAGAGAACAACAATAAAATTGAAAACGCAAAATTGTCTTAAATTATCAATGTCATTTGTTTGCATTTTCCCGCCATTTTTATTTCAACTGGTGGAATTTCGAAAGAAAATGTACTCGTCTCCAAAAATTTCGGGTATTGGTTCCTTGAGTGTAGTACAATGACAAGGAATATCGCTACCCCAAGGCAAATATTTTATATGTTTAGTTATAATACAACATCTGTAAAGGATACGAACGATCATTTGTATTGTCAGGAAGTGAAAATTAATGAATTCGTGTCAAATGTAGACAAGGAATGTGACTCTCCACGTGTTTGCAAATTATCCGGGTTACTTCATCCGTTTGAATAGGGGTTTGAAAAGGCAAAACCAATTACTGAGAGACAGCAACATTCACTTGGTAGAAATAACGACGGTACAAGTATTACTGTGATGCTGTCGTGAACATTTTCGATGAACTTGACAGGTGACTGTATAACAAAGAACAGATATCAAGTGACGAGTATGACGACAAGCCGACCTAAATTTAGGTCAAAGTTCAAATTAAGTTCACTGTATTTGCGTCACGACTAAGTATAACTCAAAGCTGCAAGTAATATCTACAGTTACCCGCTGATTGATAGTGACAGTCTACTAGTCGGCCCAAAATGACCAAAACTAAAAAGGAATTGAGCCCTGGATAGTTAATTTAATCGTTTTGAGATCAGACAGGCGAGTGATTTTGATCTGAACGCGGTTTTAATATGGTCTATATATAGAGAGTGTGACTCTAAATATAGTCTGTTAAATCCCCTGTCGACCTCATAAATCGTATTCACGACGATTTCAACTATAGCAGTGCACGTATGACGTGTATTGACGTGGCATAGACGATATTTCAAATACTGACACACCTATATAGACTTTGAAACTAAGCCGATGATTGCTCGAAACGTCTGTTTAACTAGTAATTTCGGAATATTGTATGTTGCGTGCTTCAAAATAACTGGATGCCACATGACAGAATTATATTGTAAGCGAGGCATACACATGCTCGATATATATACTGCAGATAGTCATTAGCTTATAAGAGGTACGCCATATTGCAGTGTTTGTTCTCGACTCTAACGAACGGGTATTTTATTCATATTCAAAACAATTATGAAAAAATAACTCACCCGAATAAAATTCTCTGAAATATAAAGTTTGTGATGACTCTCCTAACATGATTACTCCAAGACTGTCCTTACACTCAAAACGAGACATTAGAAGACTTTGGCCTATTTTTTCTAAGACCATGAACATATGTCGTATTCGTGTTCATTTTAAGTCAAGGTCACTGTTAAACTGGTTAGTAATGACCTATTAACTTTTTTTAAAATATTAATCGCTAAGCTAAGCTTATCACGATCTTGAGCGGGACTGAAGTTTCTGAGAGCGGGAGAGCTGTGGCCAAGACCTCTCCTACCCCTTTTGGACAGGTGTCACTGCAGCATCTATTGGCAGTGATATAAACCATCTGGACAGGACGCTCAGTCAGAAATATTTTGACCGTCAGGCAATCCATCCACGATCCAGAATTTGTAATTCAGAACATGTTATTTGGAATTCATGCTGACTTCGGTGATTTCACGACAGACTGACTGCACTGTGAAGGACTTGGACCCTGGATTGCACCCTAAAGCCATAACATTACTGATCCGTGTAGTTGATATAGAGTTGTTATACATTTAAGGGTGAAAATCTTATTTTATCATAGCTTTATTGCCCCAAATGATTTATTTCATTGTGTGGAATAATGATGGGATTCCTACATTGAAAACGCAAACATTACCTGCTTCCTGGGAGTACATGGTTACATGAACAAATACCGATTGACTTTATTCAAATGAAGCTCGCGTATAAATATCTATACCATAACCTATTGTGAAAAAACGTAAATCAGTCGAAATTTCATTTTTATAGTATTTTTGATGGTAATTGATTATTATGGTAAATGATGCAACGTTTATTCAGATTAAGCAACTTTATATAATTCCTTCAATAATTTAATCCAAATTTTTGTTAAGATAGCGCCATTTTCCTAAAATGACAAAATAAACCTGCGTTAATAAATGCAAAAATCTAAGTAACTTTCAAAATAAAATGAAATAACCACGCATACAGTACCCTTTTGACCCAATTTCAATCCACTAAACTTGTACTGAGGTTTCGCTGTTCTTAGACTAAAACGTACACTGTCATTTACTGTTTGACTCAACTAAATGACGTATCTTGTTACAATTCAAAAGTGAATGCTGTGCAAGTATATTTGAACTTTTGTTTAAAGAAGCCGCTGGCTGCAGGCAGTCAATATATAGGAAAAAGACTACCGCAGGGCAGCGTGATCGCTTTAATATATGCATGAAGCACCAGCCAATTTCCCGCCAAACCGATTACAACAGATTGTTTGTAACATATCTGCGTATATACCCTCTATTTTGGATTCATGTCAAATAAAATTACCTCTATTTTTGAAAATCTACTGTATTTTAGTCTTACAGTGGTAAAAATACACCAAATGTGTGTAAACATAGAGTGTGCATACATGTCGTTTGTTTATGTATGCATGGTATCAAAGGGTTAAAGGTCATTTGACTACCCCAGGGTTCTTTCTGGAGGCGCAACTTTACGGGTTTGTGGTTGCACAATATATGAGGAATTTAATTTCAGATATGTGGCACTATGTCAACCTAAATGAGAGCGGAGCAAGAGAGTATTTGGATCAATGCATGTAATACCACCAGCAACGCCAGGAAACAGACCGCGAAAGTTAATGATGATGATGATAATAATAATAATAATAATGTTAGTTTTCATATAGCGCTTTCTCAGGCTGTACTCAAAGCGCTTTACAAATATTACCCCTGGCACGGATCTATATCGACACAACGGCCCTTTTATACTTCATATAATCCATTGCAGCCTTTATAAGCACATAGGATTAATCTTGCCCAAGGACTTCAGCCATTCAGAAACAAACGGCAGCGATGGGGCTCGAACCTGCAACTTGAAGATTCCAAGCCGACCACTCTAACCATTCGCCCATTGATATTATTGACTTTAGATCTGTCAGTCAACGCTTGATTGTGGTGATCGTCAGAATGTTGCTAAAATGGATAGGATTACTCAAGAGTATGTTTGTTTTTTGAAAATCGTCTTGCCTACTCGACCAGCCTCTTCAAGCGTATGTTTATAAATCTATTGTAACAGTTTAATTTCAATCCACACTGCGATAAAAGTGATTTTTTAAGAAAAAGTGAATTCCTCCATTTTCTAAACCTTAATCCTATAATTTTTTTTAATATATATAATTCAACAATATTCAACTGATGATGTTTGTTTTCCTTGTCTCAAGAAAGAGGTAAGATCGACAGGACTATGACAAATATATTACAAGCAAAGTAATCAACGAACCATTCTTAGAAAATCTTAACTATTGGTAATCTTGACGTTTAGCAATTTATTTTTATTCCAACTTACAAACTTAATTTGTTTGAATTTATTTTAAGGTACGTGCCATTGTCCGATGACTGTCCTCCAATTACGGCTAACAATGAGTTAAGAACTGCGTCTGATGTTCGAAGTATTACACGCAGTGTTGACAAGGACATTGGGATACGTTTCATGTAGAATTCTAGCGGTCGTTTCTTGCCTTGAGATAGATTTAGCGAACCGTGGAAGGTTGAATTTTACGTTTAAAAGGATTCAGCAATTTAATTAAAGGACTAGGCTGAAAGCTTACTTTGTAGTTACAGATAGTGTAAGGTCAATGTGACACATATTTGCGAGGTTTGTAGTGATTCAAGCTTGTCAAGACCCGTTCTTCTTATAACATGGGTATGACGCCTAAAACCTCTATTGAACCTACTTCGTCATCAAATTGGATTTATCTTCATGCCCATTTTCTTTTCTAACGATTTCGCTAAAGTGTATTCATCAGCTTTCCGTCATTTTTGTTTTGTGATTTGAATTTAAAATTTGGACGTTGTCGTGAGCAATTTTGACTTCGAATTAAATTGAAATTGCCCCCCCCCCCCGGAAATAAAGAGTGTGTGTATTTCAGTAACTACCCTCATTTATATCGACCCTGAAATAATGCCGTCATAAATGTAAACATCGCCCGCGATGTACACGATTTAATTAAGAGACATTGAACTGTCCATTCAAGGTGTTCGCACTATTCGAATGGTTTGTAGTAGCACGTTTGATACCCAGGGCTGTACGACTTGCACCGAGTTACATCGATTGTATACGTAAATCATTAATCTAAGCTATAGAAAGAGAAGAAGATATCCAAGTACATCTAAAAACATCTACTTTTTAGTCACAACAACTCAACTTAATGGAAATTTTTGACATGAGAAGAAACCAATATGCATTTGCAGAACCACACACTATACAACATTAATTTAATTCATTCAGGAACAACAACAACAACAACAACAACAACAACAACAACAACAACAAGAGCGGCAGCAGCAGCAAAAGTAACAACACACGTATATGTACTAAATATATATATATACGCGCACATATATGCTATATATACTATGTATTATATATAAATGTGTGTATATGTATATATTGTAATTATATAATATATACATATATACATAACTATACATATATATTATGTTATATTATATATATATTATATGTACATATACAAACATTTATATATATAATACATAGTATATGTAGCATATATATACATGCATAATTATTATAACTATTTTTTCCTTTGATTGTTCCCTTTCATTCACTATGTTGTTCAATAGACATTGCATAACAGAGAAGAATTTCGAATTTGTTGACTATTTTCTTTATGTACGATGTTTGTATTTATAAAACATACAAATTTATAAATCGAAATCAGACAACCTTGAATATCCACTCTATTGAAATAAGAGGCGAACTGAAATATCTACTGGTATTATTGGCGTTTAAGACTTCGAAATACCATTTCCATAAAAAAGGACATAGCACATCTTGACACTGTTATGCAAATATAATTCCAGAATGTGAACTAGATACAACAAAATAATAAGTAGATAATACATTTGTATTGATACATTTAGCACTTACTACAGATAATAATTAAATTAATTCATATATTAATTAGCTGCCTTTATTCTGGCTGTACTAATCCCCCATCGACTGACATCAATTAGGTTTTTTATTTAATGTTATTGGATTTCTTGATGCTGTCATAATTCTATTCAATTGTTAATTGAAATCAATTGTATGGGGTGTTCGATTCACATTGCAACGACCTTCCTAGGTGTTATTAAATACCAGCCAATCAGTTGTACGTCAACAAGGCCACACAAACACGTTTGTACTCATACATAATGCTGTAAACCTAGATATTTTGATTTTATAGTCTTCAGCTAGTTCTCAAAGACTAGGTTTTACTAATTACCAGACTGGTACATTGTGTTCATGTACTAGAAGACATTTTAGTCACTACTTATTTTTTTACTAATTACCAGACTGGTACATTGTTTTCATGTACTAGAAGACATTTTAGTCACTACTTATTTTTACTAATTACCACACTGGTACATTGTGTTCATGTACAAGAAGGTATTTTAGTCACTACTTTTTTTTTTTTTACTAATTACCAGACTGGTACATTGTGTTCATGTACAAGAAAGCATTTCAGTCATTTGCGTTTTTGTTTTCCAATGAAATAAACGAAAATAAGTCTTTCGCAACAAAATTCCAGGTTTAGATTATGCCATCACCCCGGGATCAAAATTATTATTACTATAAGTTGAAATCCAACCAGGAATTCGTAAAGAATAACTATAGACACTAAATGGCACAAGCTAAATCCATAAACGTTTTACTATAAACGTAAAAATACATAGAACCTCAATTACGCCATTTTAGCATAATTTCAATATCGGTTCGTGCCTTCTATAACATTACAATTGTCTTCTGACGTCAGAATGGTTGATTGCATAGACAGTACGGATTTCCTTGACATTTTCAGACGTATACAAAATTGCGTACTCGAATAGTTCATAAAATAAGTTGTATCTAATTAGCAGATTTAAGTTCAGTCAATATCAATTGCAAGTGATAGTTACGTATGCTTAAGCTTAAGTCAGTAGAATACCGCGAGTACTTCTAAATATGTAGCAAAAATGACGTCTCAATTTACGTATAAACTCAGTTTATGCACGATTACTAAACTACATACACACAACATACTCTTGCTAAGCTGAGAGTAGTCTAAAAATATTTCCCTACTGGAATCGTTTCTATTTCGATACTATTCGGTTTAACGTTTCGACTTTAGGGTACGGATCTAAAAACTGTTTTCTAACCAAAATAATTTGTTTTTCTTGGGTTTTATAGATATATGTAGAATTAAAACGACTGGGTGGCCACAAACTTTTCAGCAAGTACAACAGGAATAAGCCATCTCATTAACTGTGTAAATATGAATATATAATTTAAATACAGACACAAGACTATTAGGGGTATATGTATTTAGCATACAGCGTCCTGACCAAGAAATGCAAATAGTAGTCCACATTGAGAACACTGGAAAACATCAATACCTTCCAACGTTCACCAATTCCAATAACTATCAAACCGCCTTTTTAACAGTAGTGGGAATAAATTGATTGGTGTGCTAAAGAGCAGACATAAATCTTATAAATATGTTTGCAAAATTATCAAAAAGTATCAAAACATCTTCGATGTCAGAATTGTAAAGTTAACTCGTCTGCCAGACTTATTTTTTTTTGTAAATGTCAAATATGTGTCGCTAAGTCCCATGTTTTGGCGGGAAGATATTCACGACGACATGTCTTAACAATCCCGCGTTAAATTTAGTCAATTTCGGTGGATCTAAAACAGGACACAAGATTAGCAAAGTCATCTGAAAACATTGTCAACACTGAAACTCTTCTTCGTCGCCTTCGGTTATTTTTCCCACCTTGTCCTTGTTCCATAGACTCGGTAGAATTGTGAATATCTTCATCTTCGGAAGTTTCAAATTCTGTCTGAACCTGATCATCTTGTAACATAGGGTTTTCCATGCCTTCATTTACATCTATAGGGTCTGGCGTTTTCCTAAATTTGTCTAATGGTACCTTTTGTAATAACCTGTCATCCAGATGTTCAGCTTCCAAGAGAATAACCTCAGGTGGTTGATTTGTAAATCTGACATGTTTTTTGTCGTCTTCTTCTACGTCAGAATACTCTCCTTTTTGTTGGTCTACTTTCTGTGGCTCTGGTTCTGCTTTTTGTGTGTCTGTTTCATCTTCTGCTTCTAATTTGGCGAGATTGTTAATGTCATTCGGTATAGAAACTAATCCCCAAGATAGCTTGTCCTTCAACATCGCCATTCGAGTGATTTTCATGTCTTTTTTCGTCGATAGTTTTGAAGCTCTTTTATACTTCTTATACATCCAGTATACTGATGCCAGAGCCGTTAAAAATAAAAGCATTGAAAGTGTTACCAGGGCAACAATAACACTGGTAAGCATAGAATCTTTCGATGGTGATGGGTCTTCATCCATGATCGGTAATGCAACCGTACTGGTAGCGTTTCGTTGCGTTTCGTTCTCGTAAAGTTCAAGCATTTGGACAAGGGATCGCATACAGGCCTCATCAGTTACCCGGCAATCGTGCCCTAGGTAACACTGGGAGCAGAGACACGTGAAATCATCGCACTGGTCACCTGTTACCTGGCAACGCCCTCCGTTATGACATTGATTGACGTGGCAGCCATTGACCATAATTTCGCAATAGGATCCTTTCATGCATGGTGGACAGTCACATGTTTGTTGACAACGACCCGTCACATTTAACGTACAAACCCCGCCATTCAAACATCTCAACTTACAAGAATCCGGGAGCAGTATGTCGCAATGGGTTCCCGCGAAACACTCGAGACATTGACAGTAGTACGCTCCGTCCGAGATGGAATCATTCGAGACCGAGGTTCTGTATCGGAAGCAGCTTCCCCCATTTTTGCAAGGGTTTGGACCCATACAGGACTGGTGACCGGCCGCAGTATCCTCCAATACATTGACAAAAACGATGACGAAGATTACCGTTGCTACGCATCCGCACATGATAATTTTCCAACTCCGTGGTAACCCTAAATATGTCAAATCGTCAGTGTGTGTATCATTCATTGAAACCGTCATAGGTCCCAATAATTATTGACAACATCAATAAAAAAACGTAAAATTTTCAGAGGAACGGCAACTTTCAAAACAACACAACTGGGCGTTGTCGACCGTGCAATGCAATGGCTATATAATACGTCCAATCTATCGTTATTTATGTAAACACAAAAGAGAAAAGCGTATACACATATTGACTTTTTAATCGCATATGTCACATTAATTTATCTCATGGTGGTCGACAAAGTATGATGTTTACAATCCCTTGCCGCAGTATTTCTAACCGTATGGTTTTATTCAGTTGAACTTTTTAAAGCTCGTAGAGTGGAACGCTCTCCAATTTATTTGTCTATTTTTCAATTTCCTTTGTATAATTCCTTTGAATTCATTTGAAGAGCAGGGTGAATTTTTGCCAGTATTTATATTCAATGATTAATTTTACTTGTCTCGACAGGCGTTGTATTTTAACTATGTTATCATTTTTTTCGTGAATTCTAAGAAACCAAAAACATTTATCAGGAATTCAGCAAAAGGAAAAAAAGAATGTTAATACGCATGCGCAAATCTGGTAACCGATGACCCACAAAATATTCACATTTGCGTTTGTATCGCTCAGTCACACTTCGGCATCCTTCCCTACTTTCGGCGCTGCCAGTTGTTTAATATACCTCAAGTAGAACGTTTTGTGTTCACACACACATACACGGTGATATATGTGTTGTAGTCATACACACATACAAACGCGTTTGCGTTCACATATGGACCTGGCATCATCTTGACGTCCAATCGGGTCGACATCGGATTAGGTCAGGATACATGATTTTTCGTTCCCGTGTAAAATTTAACGTCATAATCACATGTTTTAAAATAGTGTAACACTTAACAATTTGGTGTGATTTTATTTCCTTTTTAAAAATATCTTTAAAAGCCGCACCAGTTGTAACTGGTGTGTTATTTTTTCCGATCAGACAACCAACAATATATTCAATGAAAAATGTTAAAATACCAATAATTAGACATTGTACATGATGATAGAGGTTTATTTTATCTATAAGAAGTACAGTACTAAGTTGAAATCGTGATTCGTTGGGGGCGCTGATTTTAGGGTGCGGACCCAAAGATCAATTTCATTTTTGAATACTGTTCAGGGTGTACGATATTACCATTAGGCCATTACATGCAACAAAATTCTTTTAAAATACAAACCCATTCCAGTTGCAGCTAGCGCAGCTTCAATGTAATATGTTGCCTGGTGCCAAAGATGAATATCTGTGATTGGTGATTCATAAAGTCCATTAATATTATTTGAACATCTGTTTAAGGTGTATTCTAATTTGACAGATAAAGAACATATAGGCCTTACCTTTCATTAAATTACTTGTCACGTGGTTTTGTACAATAGTGAGGTGAAACTTAGCAGTTCCAACTTCTTGACCGAAATACATTTAAAGTTGACATCCAGACCACCTTTGACGGTTTGTATCCCAAGAATAACATTCTAACCAAAGTTGACGTGCTACACACATCTGTACGCATATTTCTTATTTTGCGTTTCAAGTCTAGAAGTATTTCATTTGTTCTTATATCCTTGTGTAGCTGTAAAAAAACGAAACGCTAAACTACAGTAACACGTCTGTCGCAGTGAAATTTAATTACTTACTACTTAAGATGTTTGAGTTCTACTTTTAATATAATGATCACATGGTGTTCACCTAACCACACAAGTAGTTTGTTGAGTAACAGGTAAAGAATGTGATTAAAGGACAGCTATGTGACCCAAGATCAGCCGAGTTATGGCTTAAGAGTCCTTGGGCAAGATTTGAACCACGGTTATGCCCCAGTTAACGCAGCTCTATAATTGGAGACCTGGTAGGATAGAGGTTTCAATGTGAATGCTTTAATCCTATGTGTTCACAGAGGAAGCAATGGCATGTGTGCTTCCCGGGGAGTTGATGAATTATAAAGTGTCGCTGTGCCGTTATAGGTCCATAGCAGGGATAATGTGCACAGTGTTGGAACGCGCTAGATAAAAAACTAACAATTAGTAATATTATTACTCTGGTTGATTAAACTTACTACAACTTCAAAGAACCCCATCGAGCACTTGAGACCACGTGATATTTGTGTGCCTGCATGATATAACGTTTTCTGATTGCTCACATCAACAAAGTGTAGCCATTCATCGGAACCCTCGTACACCAAACATACCAAGGACGTACATGTATGTAATACAGGCTGTACATCTAGAATAGACAAATAGTATATCGTACACACAATCACATTTTGCCTGGTTTACTTAAACGGCATAAACTTTTACGAAACATTCTGGAAGATAAAACTTTAAACTCACAGATGGACGATTTTGTCGCGTCAAAGGTACGCTACTTTAATTTGATGTTATGTCTTTTAATAAAACTGCTTTCGGATTGTTTGAAGCGTAACCTTGCTTATTCTACATACATACATACATACATACATACATACATACATACATACATACATACATACATACATACAATACACATCGCTGGGTTGTCAAGAGCTCTGACCGTATCAAATGATGTAGCGTGTTAATCTCATTAGAGACAACCTTTGACGACGAAAGAATTCACCATTAGTGGGTTTACTACACAATTACGACACTGTTTGCAGTTCACCATGTACACTTACAACGTAACATAGGTCGAACTAATCTGAACTCAAGGCTTGAAAAACACGTCCATCAAATGAATCGTCTGTGTCAGCGGGCTATCTTTTTAAAAAATTAGAAAACTGTATTTAGTCGAATTGTCAATGAAAAACAAATCGAATTTCATAACAAACAGGATAAAAGACTGCATAGGTCACAATTTCAATAAACTGAATACGGTAATTTAATGATATATTGCAAATATGCTCGCTACGAATAATTACCTAATATGCTTAACAGAAATAGTACGCCGCGGGAAATAACACATTGTATTCTACTGCGTTAAATTGGAAGTACTTGGTTTTGTACACCACGTAGTAAGCCAAGGAAACAGCCGTTGGGCGGAAGATCATTACGTTGGGATTATGTACTCACGGTCTTACTTAAATTGTATAAGCAGTTCACGGAGAGGGCAGACCTTGGAATAGAAATGGACTGGTAATATTGGCCATGATGAACGGTGTAAAAAGCTCTACTCAAGACCCCTCAGGTTCACCCATAGCTTATCAAAAACCCACGTTATATAAATCCATCAATTTTGCAAATGATCATTAATATTCATAAGATGTTTGTTTATATTATCGAGTATCAATAGAATTTATGCACACATTTTTGAGATGTAGAATCCACAGATACATACATACATACACACACACACACACACATACATACATACATACATACATACATACATACATACATACATACATACATACATACATACATGATACATGCATGATACATACATACATACATACATACATACATACATACATACATACATACATACATACATACATACATACATGCATGATACATACATACATACATACATACATACATACATACATACATACATACATACATACATACATATAGACAGACAGACAGACGGATCTACTGACAATGCTATGCCATTACGCCTCACTTCCTTCCAGCGTGTTATTCTTTTACAATTCATTTTTTGAATCACATCACATCATCGTGTCATGGGAAAGTTGACTGAGTGAGAAAGGGTGGTCTGAATGACGGAAGCGGACAGAGTGAAACGGAAATTAAAAGATATATAGAATTCAGTGAACGGTTTAATACAAGAGTGGGAACAGAATTATAGTTAATCGTAACACAATTACATGAGTTATTTCCATGTATGGCACTGAGTCTTAATTCAACGGTGATATCGCATCAAAAACTATTCTCAAAGAAAATTATAATGTTTGATTTCTTTTTTTGTTCCCAGATCTAGAGAAAGTATGACCGAAAATAAGATCTCTTGGAAATGAAATGTTTACTCCAATAATAATTGTGTTAACGTGAAATGTGCAACTGAAATAAGCTTTTTGAACCTTTGCTGTGACTTTGTTCACGAAAATTCTCAATTAACGTCAAGAAAAAAATAATGGTCATCATATCGTACAAATGTTTAAAATGAAGGTCAAAATGTTATCAAAAACACATTTTAGAATCCAATATGGCTGCCAAATGTTGCGTAATAATTCTATGTGAAAGTAATTGTCGATATCCGTGCAAACAAAACGGTGAAACCCCAGATTTCTTTTTTTTCTTTTATTATCTTTTTCTCTCTCTCTCGTATAATTTCAAAAGGGTCAGAAGTAAGCTTCCATAAGAAAAAAGTTGGAGAGATTGTGAAAATTTTTATTTTTAATGAAATTTGTCCCAGAGCGCATTCTTCGCTATCTCGACATGCCATCTCGACATATATATATATATGTATATATATCATGGTCACTTTATTGTAATTAATGGCCATCGGCCCAAAATACAAAGAAAATTCACACATAATCTGATAAAATGTCTCAATCTCAGAAAATATCAGTTACTTCTTTTCTCAAAAGATAGTGTATGGTAAAGAAAAACAGCGAGTTTTTTTCGATTGTATCACTGTCTTCAGAATGTATGATTTCTATGAACTTTGTATAGGATGGGGGAGAGAAGAAGTACCGTGGAATGTACTAACTTCTATATTTATTGAAAAATTTACATTTTAGTAGAAAATGAAATTTGTCCTCGACCTTATGAAGGTCACAGAGAATACATACCCTATCATCACGGTCTATATTTTTTATTTCTCCTTCCCAATTCAATTTGAAGCCGATGTGCTGAACACCTAAAGCGTGCAACCATCATGCGATGCTTAATCTTAAACAAGTACTTTTCTCGATGTAATGACAGTTGAAAGTTTCTGTAATGCAAGAGTTTATCATAAGATATGTATATATATATATATATATATATATATATATATATATATATATATATATATATATATATATATATATATATATATATATATATATATAAAGTCGTGGTGGTTATTCACTAGACAATACAATATGCTAGTGAAAGAGCTGTAGAACTACTGTACGCACACTAGTCGTGGAAAATAGTATGTTGATATGTTCTTACCCGAAAAACCAACACCGAACTTCTAAGCACTATACTTTAAAGTGGCCATATGTATGAGGATTGGGCATTTAGCTTAGATTTTCATTTTATTTTCAATTTAACGATTTTTATCCAGTAATAAGACATGCATTGCAAAACAGGTACAAAGTTTGATATTGTACGTACAACAAATGTTTTTACATTTATCAATATTTTGCAATATATTGAGTTACAAACAAGGACTTGGCATATAGTGTTGCACACTGATATTTTCACGTAGGAGGCTTTGATAAAATTGTTTTATAAATTAAAAATCTCCAAAATAAATACCCAATCCTCATCCATATGGGTACTTTAATTTATGAAAGAGGGTGTGGCTATACTATACTCTTCTACCTCGCATGGTTTGTTACATACAGGGTTGTTCTTGAACGCGACTGCTATTGACATTGGCTGTTTTGAAACTTGAACTGGTTAACACACAATGCGTGCTTTACCAACGTCAATTGTGACATTACGAGAGAGGAAACAGTAGAGACATTGGTTACCAAAGCCTTGATGAAAGGGTGAACATACCGAGGACATTATTTACAGACAAAGTGTGAAACTATTCCCCAGACAATGTTCTCACCTTGGCCTTAAGAGGACCGCTCCCTAATGAAAACAAAACTGTTCCAGTGAAAATTCAAGGACTTTCAACTTGAAAAATAAACAAACAATGTCTATGTCCTCTCGTCGCACGAATTGGAAAGGACAAGGTCATGGCGAACACCTTACTACTAACTGACTTTATTTGGTTTTTATTCATTGACCGGATTAAAAGGTACCAGATGTGAGGAAATTTTCCCACAAAGCGATGGTTCCATCATGATCTGTGTGTTATGTTTGAGAGAAAGAGAGAGAGAGAGAGAGAGAGAGAGAGAGAGAGAGAGAGAGAGAGAGAGAGAGAGAGAGAGAGAGAGAGAGAGAGAGAGAGAGAGAGAGAGAGAGAGAGAGAGGGAAAAAAAGGAAGAGTGGAAAAGGGGACGGGGAGGGAGGAAGGGAAGGAAGGAGGGAGGAAGGGAGGGGGAGGGAGGGACAGAGAGAGACATATAGATACAGATATAGGATATGGATGTACAACTATGTTGGTTTTACTTAATATGTTTAAAGGCAATTAACCATGTTATAACCTATGACTCTCAATTCGGGAGTATACAGCACATCTATACATGTATCTCTAGTGGGTGAGAATAGTAACACCAAGACAAATCTCTGGCTTAATTCATGTGATACTTATTTGATATACCAGAATACTTCTGTAGTCACAGTATATTGGCACGAATTGTTATAAAATGGTCTACATTGTGAATGATGTTAGAAACCTATCATACACACACACATACATACATACATACATACATACATACATACATACATACATACATACATACATACATACATACTTACATACATACATACATACACACATACATACATACATACGTACGTACATACGTACATACACACACACACAGACATACATACATACATACATACATACATACGTACGTACGTACGTACGTACGCACGCACGCACGTACGTACGTACATACATACATACATACATACATACATACATACATACATCCATCCATACACACACACACACACACACACACACACACACACACACATCCATCCATCCATACACACACACACACACACACACACACACACACACACACATACATACATACATACATACATACATACATACATACATACATACATACATACATACATACATACATACATACATACATACATACATACATACATACATACATACATACATACATACATACATACATACATACATACATACCAATCGTCACCCAGTTCCATATTTTGTGATGACACGAAGTAGAAATGAAACAATCTGTTAACCCGATCACGATTTTTTCTATGGTAACACAGTAAAAATTATTTTCCGATAGCACTAATTAATCGCCCCTATGACGTACACACGTTTATGAATTTTAAATAGTCATATGTAGAATATACAAATAAATGTTATTTTGTATGACGTATTGTGACATAACGGTTAATGGCGGTTATTATCCGATTTATATTCCTAAAATAGCGTCGTGTAAGCTTATACGACGTAAGGCACAGGGTTGTAACAAATGCTGGTACATGTCTTTTTTATGTGTAATTGCATCAACTACACTTTTACGAAAGTGCCACGCGACAGGAAATGGTACACGTTTCAACGGAAACATTTTCCCGCCAAAACTGTGGATCACGAACGTATAAATTTTCCGAAAAAAAATATCATACGCTATATTCTTCCAACAAATCAGAATACCCCCCCCCCCAAAAAAAAAAAAAAAAATTAACAAAAAAAATTGTTTTTTCGATGAATTATGCGATTCCCCTTAGCACGGGGTATTTTGTGTTAAGATGGCGCCCAAGGTACCTGCCGTTAGAGCAAGGACGTAATTTCAATATTCTTCCATTAGAATGTCAACTTGAATTAATAAACAGGTACTAATATAGCTACTAATAATAGGTGCATTAATGGACACAGACAATGCACTCAAACTTCTGTAGGTTTAGAAATCAATGTCTTTTATTCGGGGTCCGTATCAAATACGTGAATTAGAAGGTACGTACTTAGTGGGTGTAAAAGCTCTTAATGCTAATGTAATGTTCTTTTTCGTGGATAAAATACATTTATTGATTGGTGTCTTCTGAAAATTATATTAAAAGAGCCAGAAACGAAGGCCATCGCAGGTGTAAACAAACGATAAACAATTTTTTTTAGTAAAACACGTAATCACATAATTGGAAGTTGAAAGGATAATACAGAAAAGTATTTGTAGATTTACAGACAGAAATTCGATAATACACGTCATTTACATATGTTTTCAGCTGTTAGTACAAGAAATTAATCGAATGTTGTATCCACTCATAATACACTTGAATCTGTTATGTCTACAAATTGTAAATACGGATTACGACTGGATTAATTTATCCGGGGAAATGTTTTGTTGGTTGCAGTGCGTCATAAAAACAACACTGTTTGTGCTAATAGTGAAAACTAGGTTGTTAAAAGTATATCCTTGCCTAAGCCCTGTGATAAAACACGAAAGCTTACAGCAAAAACTCCCACCAGTGACATTTCAACAAACCACATTTGCAAAACATTGTTTCTTGACGTATAAATAACAACTTTGAATTTAATAGCAATTACATAAATTCAATATTTTTATCGACATTGGCGCGAAAACGCTTCGTTTTTTGAAGGCGTTAAACTGCAAGAAAGCCTTGCAGTTCTAAGCAATACTTCCCGCGATAGCGAACCAGAAGTACAAAACCACAAATTAATAATAATATCACATTTCAAAATATCACTGAACTGTCAAAATATATACAATCCTATCGATCCCAAATGTGAACATAAAGAAAACAATAAATATCAACTTGAAATGGCGGCAAACCTCGGCAGACGACTGTCCCTAAATTCCCGCCTAAGTAGAAATACGGCATGTTCATTGCCTTCCACATCAGCTATCGAGATAATTGAAACATCGACGCTGAATGATGCGGCGTGTGTAATAAATAGATTGAATATCCCCCATTGACGCATTCGACGAGGACTGGATGAATGAAACTTCTTTTTGAAAAAAAAAATTCCGACTTGAGTGAAACGACAGAATAGCTGAATATCAATCAGCCAGCCTGTTTCTTCTTGATCGTGGCATTAATATGTGCGAGTAGTAATATAAAGAAATATTGAAAGTGTGATTGATAGTCCTTCGCTCTCCAGTAGAGTTGTCAGCCATACATCAAATGCTATCTTTACGCTACAGAAAGGAATGTCATTATGTTCTAACAATAGCACTGCATCAGTAAATTGTAAATGCGTATGGTAAGTTGTATATATATGCACGAATATCTTCGCTTCTACTTCGTCAAGTCAATTCAATTCAATTATATTCCTTGTAAATTGTTGTATAAAAATCGAAGGTCGGCGAGCACCAAGTCGTAAAACTCCCATCTCTATTATTACACCGCCCTTGAGAAGATGTAATTGTAAGATCTTCGTTAACAATACTTTCTTTGAGTCTGAGAGCTGTTCCCTTTTCCGTGACAGTCATACATCTACTTACTTAGACTTCTGTAAATGTTGGATGCGAAGATATTTTAAGAGCACTTTTTTGTCGGCAAATACGACGCTTTCATCCTCCCGCCACTATCTTCGATTCTTGTTCTAAAATTCTGAAACATGTTGCTAGTGTTCGTGCCATTTTATCGGCTCTCTTCCTGTTGCTGCACAAGAACACATCGCAGCGTAGTAGTTCATCGTTCCAACACGTGAAAGCAAAAACCTTCGGAGCCGCCGCTGACGTGCAGTATCCGATGTCTTTTACAGAAATTCTATAAGTGTTCCCCGACTTGCATGGCTGTACTTCAACCTCTAGTCCCGGTTGGTCGATGATAACAGAACATTTTTTGCAATTTACGTCCCCAAATCTGTAGGCGACCCACAGTTCATGCGCTACGTAGGACACAATAGAGGGATCCACAATTGGGCCTTCGATATCAGCACTGCCTAAATACTTGCAATGATGAACTTTCACCGCAAGCGGCTTCAAACTCACGTCTTTCCCCTTGCCGCGTTTGAAGACTCTTCTTAGCTTTGCGAACGTCATCATCCTATATAATTTTTGGCGAAATTATCAAAGTTCCGATAATATTGTCACACAATTTTAAAAATTGAAAGCGTTGGCTATCACAGCACCAGCTGCTCTCTTGTTGCATCCGCTTCGAGTTGTGTGTTTTATATCGCCCGCTCCCCTGTTCTCTCAAGTCCCTTCGCTATTGTTGTAGGACATGGAAGGTAGAAGTTCAAATACAAATGAAGTTCAGCGTGGATGGCCTCGACCCATGGTGACCGTTTTTTTTCAGTTGTTGTTCTACGGTAGCCTTGAGTAGTGATGAGAGTGGGAAACGATTGTCACTAAACAGTCCGTACTACACGCTACTACAATGAATGTGTGTGAGTTCATCGGTTGACATGCAAATGATGTATTGAAGTATGTCCCTGAAATCGATGAAACGTAATTTGACGTCATGAATCGTGAACTTTGACCCCGCCATTCGCTATATGCATCGCGTTTCTACAATGTCTGTTAAATCGTAAGGTGATTTAGAATGATGTTCGCACGACATCTGCTCTCACCTTTATTATGACAATTTTTGAGGTCAGAAAAATTGCAAGATTTTGACGATAATCTAGATTTCGATGTAGGCTAAACAATAAAAACGCGGTCGTGGCATTATTTTCCTCTCAGAATGAGAAATTGTATGATTACTGGGATCAAGAATATTTCTCTAAGAATTTCTAATATATCTGCCAAATGGTTAGATTTTGAAATTATACATTATTTGAAAATGTGTAAATAGCACACAGCAAAATGATACCCAAACGCATAAGGACTTCTATCACAAGCGCATGCGTACTTGGTAGATATTTTGGGGGAAGCATTTAGGAGTTGACATTGGGGGATTACAAGTCAATTACAGGTCAATTTTGGAGCATTGAAAGATAATTATAATACAAGGGCAGTTATCCAGATCACTGGAGACAGCTACTCTAGAATTGTGAACCGAAAGGACAGCTTATATGCTTGTCGAAATCGCTCGGATGCCAGGAGGGGGAAACGTCACTATCTTAGTCTACACCGTATCCGACATTTGATGTCAAGTCACCAAATGTCACTCTAATTCTTTTCAGTGAACATTTGAAATAGAGAATTCCTTGTGAGGCTTGTAGCTGGATTTTTGTTTGTAGGAATTGAGTGATTACTCGCATCTGTTTTCTTCTGGTTTTAGAGTCACAGCGTATCTGAAAGGACGTAGTTCAGAGCAACACTGACAAGAAGCACATCCGGGAAACACGCACACGTCTACAGAATCGTGTCCATTTGTACAAACACAAACACACACACACACACACACACTCACTCACTCACTCACAAACATACACTACACCACCACCACCACCACCACCACCACCACCACCACCATCATCAACAACTTTAACAACAACAACAACAATAAACAAAACAATACACCAAACAAAAACAAAGAAAAAGAACAAGTAAGACAGACTAAATTTGAAACAAAAATGTAAACCGGAGGAATTTTGTATATATAATGATTTTACATAGAGAGTGTTTTGATAGGTAAATAATCACGTGTATACATTCAAGGCTACTTAGGACTGCAATAAGATAATTAAACCAAATGCAATGCGTGTGTTTTGCCTACAGTAGATTTCAATACAAATGTACCTTCCTGTTGGCATGGGAACAAGCATATTCTAATGATCATCATCTGAATTAATATTCCAAGCCATCAGATAATCACGCCTTTGCTTCATTTCGGTTAAATGATCCAACACAACATAATCGTGAAAAGACGATTGACACTATCACCATTTGTTTCTCATTGTGGTTTTTTTTTTACATGACAGAAAGAAAATTTATATATATGTAACTGGAGTATCCTTAGTCACTTTGGCACATATGGTGCCGGATATGTATTGAATTATATCACATATTTTGTGAAACAGTATATCAATAACATACATTCATTTATTTGACACATACGATGGCTTTCCCTGATAAAAAACGTATGGTACAGGATATAACACCTACTATTATTCACTGTGTGGAAAGATAAAACACGACCTTGGACGACGTGGAAATACTTCCCAAAATGTTGAATAAGTCGGATACCCTTGTTATAGCATTTGTGTAGGTATTACTGCAGCTAAAGTATATATTTGCCAAACATTTTGAGTTGAGCTCCAGTCTTACACTTTCAGCAGAAGTTCAGGCGGACCTTTCGAATCAATCGCGCCCTCTGTAGTCAGGACAGCAGAACACAAATTTACGAGTTTGTCAAGTTTCTGTCGATAGCATTTCGAAATATACCAGTAACCGCGACTGCGCCAAAAGGATGAGGACATTTGGTTTGAAAAAAATATCTTTGTCATCATCAAGATTTTTCAGAAGTTGTCATTGGTAGACGTTTGACATTATGACGTCATAGAAGGTATGCAGTTTTTTTTTTTTAATTTGCGTATTACCTTTAGATAAATAGTCATGAATATTCAGTGTGCATCTAATACATACGTCCGTCTGTTAATACCCATGATGCAACG
Organism: Glandiceps talaboti; assembly: GCF_964340395.1. Lineage (NCBI taxonomy): Eukaryota > Metazoa > Hemichordata > Enteropneusta > Spengelidae > Glandiceps > Glandiceps talaboti. The sequence goes on from NC_135559.1 coordinate 12,946,152, forward strand.
ATGGATCGTTTTGAGAACAAAAGAGGCGAAAGAGAGTTTCAATTTGGTGTTTTTGGCAATCGCGCGAAATCTATGTGAAATCATGAAATGGTTCTCCAGAACCCAAAGTTTATTAAATACATCTATTTTCCGGAGTGGCACTCTCCTTTAGCTAAATCTCTCACTACTATGTTTATGATAACAATACCTTTCTGTGTAATAAATGACAAATGGCGAAACCTTATCCTTGTAAGTCTAGCCAGATTATGTTTTTTCTCTGACGCACAAAAAAAAATAACAACCTGAATAAGTGCTGCTGTAAAGAGACAATAGGGACACAACGATGATTTAGGCAAAAATATATATAAAAAAATATTTGTTTCCGATAATATGACTTCAGCAAATAGAGTGAAAATAGGGTCAGAATTTTATTTTATTTTACTGTAAATTTTCAAAACATTACTTCAATCCCAAGATACTCATCGGTCTCAATACTTCTGTGAGAGTTTGATGAGAAGTGTAAAAGAAGTAAATGAAGACAATTATAAGTTAAGTAGACGAACATGTTATGGAGACTGTACTGTTATAGTCGAAAAAGACCTGGTTTCTCGCTGGAATATGATTGTAAAAAAACAAGTGACCACAGATGAGGCAAGTGTATGAAGGTGTAAACGGAAATAGAACTAAATTTACCAATTTACCTTATTTTTGCATTGCAAGAAAATATTGAGGGTTAAGGGCTTAAACTAAGTCCGTCGGGTTATCGGAAAGACGCCATTTTTTTTATTTGGCCTAAAGAGATATTTAATTTGGAACGAGTGTTTGGACAAAATATATATCTATCATCCTTCTTAAATCATATATCACGATTCGATAATCTACAACCTTTGGGAAAATATCATCATCATGGTACCTTCTTTAGGTTTCCGATTTCGTTCGCTTCTCTTGATTTAGCAGGAAATCAATCATTCTCCGTGTGAGTGAATAGACTTGGGGGAAAACGTTTCGTCATGACTTACATGTTCTCTTATGACACTATAAGCACCATCAAAACTTTATCACCAAAGGAATAAAACATCTCCAATGTACAATCGCCAGAAAGGCCTCCATGGACTTGGATATCTTCCAGGTCACTAGTGGGATCACTAAGGAACGACGGCTGCATAGTGTTCGTGACGTTAGTGTATGTTGAGATAAGAACGTGATGACACGACGGGTACATCGCCTTGCAGACCCAGTTGGGTCGTTTTCTTGTTCGCCACGGGACTAACGAGCATTCCCTCTCATGTTCCATAGCATCGAACACGTGAATACGTCGAATTGTGATGATATACACGTACGATGCCAAGTTATGATACATTCTTACGAAGGCGAAGTAGCTAATTTGTAATTCAACTCTTTCAGTACTTTTATCCAATTAGATTAATTACAAACTATACTTTTGTTTTTCTACTTGGAAACGCAACGTCTACACATCATGTAAACATTGAACAATTTGACTTTAGATTTGGTAAAAAAAATTATTTTCCGCGCGGACCCGAAAACGAAATTTGGAGACAGAAGTGGCTCTGCTGATAACTGACACGGAGTACGCCCTTTGTGGCACTCACACACCACGTCTTCAATTTATCAACAGATAATTCGATATATTATTAAGAAAATGAATATCTTACATACAGTATACATGAACAATTGAACTTGTACCATCTTGCATGATTTTCTGACAACTGTAAAAGTAAACCATAGTTGTTTTTTTATAATCACCCTATGATATACCTTATAAATTGTATCGAAATTATTACTTTAATGGTTGTTGGCGGAGGTTGGGATTGGAATTAAAGAGCTAGCATTTTACTAAATGGTCATTTTCCAACTCAGTAGTTCCGACGTAAATCATCTTAAACAGTGTCCACATAGCTTGAATATCTATCTCTAATGTTTATGAAATTATACGATGTATGTATGTATGTATGTATGTATGTATGTATGTATGTATGTATGTATGTATGTATGTATGTATGTATGTATGTATGTATTATGTATGTATGTATGTAATGTGTATGTATGTATGTATGTATGTATGTATGTATGTATGTATGTATGTATGTATGTATGTATGTATGTATGTATGTATGTATGTATCTTTGCTGTGACATGATTCGGAGTAATTTCCTGCTCTTACAGAAACAGTTGCCGTCACGGTATAGAGGTCTGATGGTTCTACGACATACTGTAGCAGTTGTGAAATGTTGTGTTATACATTCTAGTATTTTGGTTACTCTCACCCCCCCCCCCCCATGATACCGTTTGTACCGTTTACAGTATTTTGATTTCATTAAGTAGCTTCAACAACGTCACACGACTTCATGTATTTTATTTACTTTGGATCACACGTCAGCTACAATACTAGGCTTTAATTAATTGATGTAGTCTGATGAACGTTACATACGCCAATAGCTGAACGGGAATATTTTGAGAACAAAGATTGGATGTTTGAAATATCGACATAAAACTTTTGAGTATCTGACTCTTGGACTAACATGAAAATGAACGAGTCATAGCAATGTGGTTAAGGAACTTAATGTATGAATCATTAATTATAGATGATAAATGTACTCTCACGTGAGTTACAAAACTTGAATTATTTACCCTACTCTTTTGAAATATATATTATCATTTATCTTTGCTGTGGTCAAAGCTATAGCAATACATCATTTTTTGTTTCCGCAGTCGCTATCACCATGCTAATTTATTCATGGTTATGCAAATGTTCTCTAAGGAGTGATCATTTTCGACAAGATACCCTGCAATTTAACCTCTAAATAATTAATGAAAGAGAACATAAAACGACTGTACTTTGGAATGTTATAAGAATCGCCATGCACTTTGTACTTTTTATTGCCGTACTTGCACTTTCAATTAGGAATCGTTCCTTAGTGAGCATGCGCAGATCCAAAGGATTGCGAGATTACTTGTAGTTGCGATAACTTGGGTGATCGGAAGGAGAACCTTCCTCTAAAGGGTCTCGATAAATAAGCCTAGATTATTCGTGGTTACAAACAGTGCGACAGACAATGATAAGGACAATGATTGATCACGGTTTATCGACGGGATGATATACAATTACCCAGAATGCAACATTAACGATCATTCAATATAGCAAGTGTGCAAATCCCCCATTGCATACTTTCAAATGTTAACAGAGTAAAGATGTATCTATCAAAGAAAATCGCGTGTATAGTATCTCATATACTTGATCGTTTTGTTTCTTTATAGGCAGATCTGCTTTAAAGGTCAGGGTTTCTATCCCAGGTTGTTGTATTTGATAGTGATATCTTATCAGTAGAACCATAATGCTTCATAGCATTACTCTTGTGTACTTAGGCAACTTTTCTATACCTCTGTCATAAAACTTTATTGACTCCTGAATTTCAATCGCAATCTGACCTGGGCCTTTAAACATTTGCCCATTTTTGTAGCGCTTCGGGTCGGTGAGGTAACTGAATGTTTTTTTTTAAGGGGTACACTCTGTCACTTCACAGTCTATGGTGTTTACTTTTTGTTTTAATGTATTTATGCGATTCCAGTTGATAAAACAAATTAAAACCATGCCTTGCAACATAAGCCTAAAATTATTGTTTGGTTCCGGTTGCCTAGTTTTTCACTACTAACACTAAACATTTTTTCGTATTCGAGAAAAAATAATATAATCGCGAAAATTGCGAAGTCTCGCGAGAAAAAAGTGGATGCGGAAACTGACATCAACTTAAAAAAGATAATATAAAACTGTTCTTCCAATCTGTAATGGTTGTACATCTGATGAGAAGAAACCAATAACACGGAGACCATACGGAAAACAACGCCAACGAAAAACATAACTACCTGAACTAGACACTTACATAATCTATTCAAAAAATCAACAACAACAAAATAAAAAAAAATAAAAATCTACTTACCCCACCAATTCCAAAACTGACCGTAACCAGAACTACACAATTACAACGTAATCTGTTAGGTACTAATTAGTTCTAAATGTAATACAGTCTGGATTCCAAAGTTTTCTTTTTCACATTAAAAAAATTTCATGTCATGTCATACTGTGTTTGACATTTACTTTTCATCCATTTTTGCGTTTATTGTGTATTTGATTTTTATCTGTATACTGATTTTTGTTGAAAATGGAGCCTCAGTACAAAATGAACAGCCTCTATATCGTGCTGGGTCGGACCATATTTATTTCTGAAGACGTTTTAGTGGGTTTTAAATTTTTTACAAAAAATTAGTCGAAAATGTTCCTCAGAATTGAGTGTTTCACAGTCGTACTACTGTAGTATCCATATCGTTCGGTTTGTTTGAAAGAGATAAAATCATGTATACATCAATAACTTTGTCACTAATATGATTTGACGTAATTACCACAGTCTGACAACAAGCTAATCGTCACATATTGGCAATCTTATTAGGCCAAATAAAAAAAATTATGTGTTTCTGGTAACCCGACCGACCCTAGTTTAGATCCCCGACCCTCAACATTTTTTTGCAAGCAGAAAATGTAAAATGGTAACTATTTACTGATATCTCCGTGTACATCTTCATGACTTTGTAGTCATTAAAAAAATCATATTTCAGAGAGAAACCAGATCTTTTTAGACTATAACAGTACAGTCTGCATAACATGTTCGTCTACTTAACTTATAATTGTCTTTATTTACTTCTTGTAAACCTCATCAAACTCTCACGGATGTATTGTGACCAACGAGTATCTTATCTTGGGGTCGAAGTAATTTTTAAAAATTTAAAGTAAAATAATATAAAATTCCGACCTAACTACCCTATTTTCTGTAGTCATGCTATCGGAAACAAACATTGTATTTCATTTTGCCTAATTACATACTCTGAAGCCTAGCAAAATGCGTTCGTGCGTGAAACATCCAATGAAAAACTACAAATTAGACGTGGAAGTAAAAATAAAACCTAGTTAGACAACAATTCCATTATTGATTTTAAGTACTTGAAAGAGTCATAAGCACTAATGCATAACGACCAGAATCTTTTTAATGTACCCAATGTTGTGATACGAAGCTCGGTGTTCACTGTGCAGACAAGTTCTACATTAGCAATCAGCTGTTACGTCATGTCGGTTACTCATGACGTAAGAAATTTTGGATATGAATTTTAAAAAATTGAAACCAGACCACCTCGGGATTCACTCAAATGAAAGACCATTTGTGTGGTTGTGAACGTCTTAGATGCTTTTTTGTGCTAAAAGGAGCCAAAAAGCCATCTTTACAAATTTTGCATTTAGAGATTTCTCTAGAAGAGAAGTAGAAAATGGCAAAAATGGCTTAGAAGAGATCTGCTGCACTCTGCAGTGAGGCATTCTGGGAAACCGACAAAAGTTAGGAGCCCCACATCACCTCTTTAACTCGTGCCTAAACAATGATGCCGCGGCTATTGCCTCAAGAAGTGCCCCAAACTCGTGTATACGCATAACAGGCACAGTGATAGGAGGCATTCTATTAAGTCAGATTTGCTTACTTTTATCAATCTGTACTAATAACTTTTCTGGGTCCCTACGCATAAAAGAAATGCTGCGGAGATAAAAATCAGTCTTGCGTTTCTTCCACTTTTAGAGTGTGATAAATTATCGATACTCTTTACGTTTATAGTCGTAGGACCACTTGCGTGAGAATAGTTGGAGTATCTCCTACCTAGTCGCATGCAATGATTCAATATTTATGGTAGACCTTTTCCCCGTATAATGACTAACGTTTTATGTACGTTTTGAAATACTACGAATGGGGAAACTATTAACGGAGCGACACACATGATGGTAAAACGGTGTTTAGAGTCTGTATCCTAAAGCAAATTTCATCGTGTTTATAACAGCCCAGATAGGCGATTGAATCCATTTCAGGAAATGTAGGAATTTACAATACAGAATGTGATATGAAACACTGTCCTTGCATGTGTTGCTTGCCTGCCACTGACCTATTAAGAATTCACGTTAAGAAAGTCATCTTTTTTAGTACTTCCGACCACTTTACAGATGTGGATCTGATAACGATTTACTAAAGCGGAACAGCGTGATGAAACGTGATCATACGGACATGGTCGATATGTTAATGGATGTGGTTCATTCTAAACGAAACAACATATGGCATACAACTTGCGTTTTAAATAATCGGACATGGGAAATGAAATATCAAAGAATAGGCAAACGACAAAACCAAAGATCAGAGCAAACAAACAAACAAACGAACAAACGAACAAACACACACATAAATACATACTTAGATACATAGATATATTCATACATACATACATACATACATACATACATACATACATACATACATACGTACGTACATACATACATACATACATACATACATACATATATTTACATACATACATACATACATACATACATACATACATACATACATACATACATACATACATACATACATTCATACATGCATGCATGCATGCATGCACGCGCGCGCACACACACATACTTACATACACACATGCATGCATGCACGCGCGCGCACGCACGCACGCACGCACACACACACACTTACATACATACATACATACATACATACATACATACATACATACATGCATGCATGCATGCATGCATGCATGCATGCATACATACATACATGCATGCATGCATGCATGCATGCATGCATGCATGCATGCATACATACATACATACATACATACATACATACATACATACATACATACATACATACATACATACATACATACATACACACACACATACATACATACATACATACATACATACATACTCAAAATATCAATTGAAACTTTTAATAATAAATAATATACAAATTGAAAAAACAAATTAAAGAATAGACGAACAAGAAAACAAATAACCAAATATGCAAACACACACAAACAAACAAACACACAAGAATTCAGGATGTGAAACAACATCACACAACGAATTGATAATACACAACAACAAAAATCGCGTGTAATGTATAACATTGAACTTGCAATAAAATGGAGAATAAAAGAATAAAAAATAACTAAGCTATAACAAAACGCATCCAAAGGAAATTTCCAAAGGAGAAATAAATAACAAAAGAAACTGAAAATTATTTTTGAGAGAAAAAATTGGAAAAGTGAACAACTTAAAGAATCAAGCCAATCAATAAATAAATCGACATCAGAAGTTTTGCTATTTTAGACAAAAACGTACAAAGACACACTTGGTCTGTTCCCTAAACACAAATCAATAAAAGAATTTCTAGTTTATAATTGAATGCAGTTTTGATAATGAGGAGGCCATTAATGACATTGACTTTATGGTCCATTATTGGAATATGATATGCCTGAATAATATTGCTATGGTAATTTACCACTTTTTATCTATCTGAGTTCATTCCTAGGGAATTAGTATTATTTCGCACTACTAGTTTGAAATTGATATTGCCCTCCATTGCTCATTCAACTTTAAAAAAATTGATTTTGTCTTTTCGCTTAGTGCCTGTGAGCATGCATTTTGTAGGGAGAGAGAGAGAGAGAGAGAGAGAGAGAGAGAGAGAGAGAGAGAGAGAGAGAGAGAGAGAGAGAGAGAGCGTGTGCATGTATGTATGTATGTATGTATGTATGTATGTATGTGTGTGTGTGTATGTATGTATGTATGTATGTATGTATGTATGTATGTATGTATGTATGTATGTATGTATGAGTGTGTGTGTGTATGTATGTATGTATGTATGTATGTATGTGTGTGTGTATGTATGTATGTATGTATGTATGTATGTATGTATGTATGTATGTATGTATGTATGTATGTATGTATGTATGTACGGATGGACGGACGGACGGACGGACGGACGGACAGATGGATGGATGGATGCAAGCAAGTATGTATGTTCTTTTAGTTAAAGTTCATAGGCCTCCGATCTCTCTTGGAACCCATGTCGTCTTATGATTTACTATCCATATATACACATGCCAAAATATGAAAACGTTATAGTGAAATGAGAAATAGAATTATAGCAGTGTAGGAATGGAAATGAAGCACCATAGTTCATAACCAAACCGTCGTTTTGAATCATAAACCAGATTTTGACGTGACGAAGGCTAATAGTGGGTTATATAAATCACTTAAGCTGAGGATATGAAACTCTGAGAATGACGTAGTAGATTTTGACATTTATGGAAATGATGAATTTATGACGTTGTAACTGTCGAACTTTGTAACTTTAACGTAATCCTCTGTCATCAATTGATACGTATCAAATGTTTGTAATAAGACCAACATGTGATCCCTCGCTCTTTAATCAGTTTTATTATCACATAAAATATTAAGTGTTTGTAATCCTCTAGTTCCTTTCCTATACTGGTGGTCACCCGCAGATTTATGTGTCGAGGAATGGATGTGCAGCCGTGGAAGCGTGGGAAAAAGTTTCATCGTGCGGAGAAGAAAACATTCATATGTTTAATACATGGTTGAATGCTTTTAATTTTAGCTTACTGGTACTACATTGGTACAGGGTCAGCCATCTACATGTTGATGCCACATTCAAAATCCTCAAAACGCACTTACAGCACGTTTAAAGTTACCATTCACAAGCTCTGTGTGATACAACCACATAGAAACCGATAAGAAACAACTTCAAATGTAACACTTTTTAGATGACAAGATTGAATCAATACAGTTCCTTGCTACATTTTGTCTAAATTGAATGAACTAAAGTGTCGCCATGAACACACCAAACGCAGACGTCGTAATGTTGGCGCCTGCGTGTCTGCGTTTAGTAGCAGTTTAAATGGTTTATTTCATAATAGACAAAGTGTAGCAAGAAATTGCGATCTAGCTATCTTAGTGTAGATTATGCAGTTTATGAGTGGTTTCTGCTGGTTGTATGAAACAGACCAAGTGAACGGTAACTTGAAACGGGTTGTATTCGTTGAAATGATGTGTCAGAAATTTGATGAAACTATCGCATATACTATTGAACTCCTCCGTTGGTCGCTGCGACATCCACGTCTCCGACTAATCGTTGTGAATGTGTATTCGTCTAGTATTCTCCTAATTTCACTGTGAACGGTTTTTACAACGTACAGTTTTAGTCAGTTAACCTGAAATAAAATGTAGCAGTGTTAGTAATGTTAGTAAGATTTTAGTCAAGCCCAGACAATTAAAATGTAACAATGTTAGTAAAAGTTTTGTAAGCACATGCAATCAGATGTATCAATGTTAGTAAGATTGTGTGACGTCATAATTTGTAATGTTACTGTTAGTAAGATTTTTGCCAAACCAGGCGATAAAATGTAGCAATGTTTAATATTAAGAATTTTGTCAAGCAAGGCGATAAATTGCAGTTGCTGCAATGCTTGTAAGGATTTTGACGACCGATTGAATTTTTAGAAATAATTTGGATAAAGAGCCGGTAAATTGAAGAGATTATGAGAACTCTCTCATAAAACGTTAATTCTACTAGAGGGCCGTTGGTACTGGATGCTTCTTTTGAGCAATCCATCGATACCAGAACAGCTGTTAGCCTGCCATCTACGGTTAAGTATTGACGAATCATAACTTTCGTTTAGTTCAGTTCGCGGGCTTGACAAAGAAGACAAAATCATATTACTGAAGGGACTATTCACTGGATTTGTTCGTCTTTAAATTTTGTTTTGTAATTTAAAATTTAGGTTTCAGACAAACAATGGGTATGCTTTACAAAGTATTGTCAGTCGATGGTACATACACTCGTTTACTCATCGGAGTGCAGAACATCTCCAGGTGGGAACACGTCCATATCTGAAATCTATCCTATGTCCACCACTATAGCACAGCGAAGAGCACACTTCGCGGCAGGTCACTGCTTCCGTGCGAAAGGACCAAATCATCTCAGCTGTTATCTGCTTGCGATTCTCTTGTCCAAATAGGGGAAGAAGACCTCTAGACTATATGGATACAATTGCTAGAGACACCAAGCAAGAGATTGTGGACCTCCCAAGTCTAATCAGGAAGAAGGACTCCTGGCGCAACATTGTGGATTATATCTCGCATGCGTCCGCATGAAGATGATGATGGTGGTGATGGTGGTGGTGGTGATGATGATGATGATGATGATGATGATGATGATGATGATGATGATGATGATGATGATGATGATGATGATGATGATGATGATGATGATGATGATGATGATGATGATGATGATGATGATGATGATGATGATGATGATGATGATGATGATGCACTCATCAAGGCTTATGTGAGAGTTAAATCATCACTAAATCACCAAATTATGCTAATCCTTCTGTAGTATTCACACACACCACTAGTTGTAGGAGTTGATGTCAGAATATAAGCCACCACTAGACAAAACATTTGTAATCTTATTCTTTCAGGACTGGCTGAAAATTCCAAATTCGACCGATACAAACACATTTCCAAAATTATATCATAGTTCTACAGGTATTGTCAGCCAAGTTTCCATCAAAATAAAAAAAATGATAACGAAATATTGTTTTATAAAGTTTAATTAATATCTTCTCAAATTTTCGCTACAAAACATATCTAACATATATACATATTTCTTTAAATGTGCAGTTACACACAATTTACATTTTTTTTATTATAACATACATTAATTTCATCCTAAATTTTATATCATGGTATACCTCTGGATATTGCAATATTTTAGTCTTTTTTTTTTTTTTTTACATCCGTTGTCATTCAGTATTCTATGATGTACCATCGACAGTAAACATTGTTAAAGAAGATATTCTAAGATTTCTTGATTTTTGTAATATTTTGAATCAAAAAGGGTTTCTAAATTGCACTATCATCAATTATCATAATAATTCAACTAGTATAAGTTATAAATTGAGATCATAATACTGATTCAATGTCATTTTCTAAATGATTTCATTCTACTATGAATACATATAGCGGCGGTTGTGAATAAGCCTCGTTCGCATGGTGGATGACGTCACATGCATATTATCTGTAAGGTTCAATAGGCCTTGCAGTGGACAGAATAATGATACACGCAACACATAGGATATCGTTAAATCTCACGAGAGTGGATGAGAGTTCAAGGTCCATTCTTTCCATGTGGTAATTTCTTCTCTATTGCATCTGTTAACTTATCAAGGAGAGCCAGTTCTTTTTGTCTGATTACGTCATCGTCCGCATTTTCAGGTACACTGTCGAGTCGTTTTTTGTGATGTCGTTCTGGGTCTTCTGTCACCTTGATATCGCTAACACCTGTTGCATTCGTTGGATTTTGGTTCTCGTAATCGTCTTCTTGCGCGTTGTTCTTCTTAGGAAGTTCTTTCATGAGATGTTTCTCTGTACCCTCAGTTGGTACTGCAACGTCACCGATGTCGTAAGAATTTTTCCGATTCTTACGCCATTTTGATCTATGTCTTGCCCCGTCTGCTTCATCAAGAGAAACCGCACCCTCCTTGCTCTGGTGTTGTTCCCTAACTACGTATCTGTCTGCATTCTGATCCTTCTTCGAAGTTCCAGCTTTTCTGAAATCTCGGTGTCCACGAAGCGTTGGTATTTCATTCCCAGGGTCTTTCGAGTCTGTAAATGTCATCATGATATAACACAATAGCTTATTACGACGTACACTCATGGTTTGGTCGAAGGTTTGTACCTCAAAGGTGTAATTTGCATATATGCTAATTACGACATAATTAGATATTATTCCAAAATAGTTTTGTTTAGTCCAGACGAGGAAAATTGTGATCTAAGAAGCTGTCTTACCACGACTCGTGGACGAGTAGTGATAAAACTCTGCGGTCACAAATATTTTCCCGCTGAATGAAGAAAATCAATAATATAATATACTCTACAAGTAAAATTTTATGAAAATAGCAAAAAATATTAGCTATTTTGAAAGTTGTGACTCACATTTCGAGCACCGCAGAACCAGTTATGTAGACGCGTGTTGTCGTGACGTAGAATGACCAGGGTATAAATCCAATTTAATTCTATGACAATTATTTTGAAATTATATGAAAATACAGTGACTTTAAGTATAGTGGCCATGATGTTGTGATGAACATTAATTACACCTACATTCAGTGATTTCGAAAAACAACATTATTTGTGAAACTTTACGATGGACATTTCGCATATTTTGCTTTTTTAACAGCAAATTAATTTATCTGCATTCGAAAATAATGAATGCTTCAGATCTTGCTGCCATTTCTTCATATTACAAGCGGCAGATAATGATATAAAAGTCAATAATGTCATCTGTAATCAATCTGATTAAAATCCGATGTAGTGTATGTAACGAGCGCTCACAGAAGAACAAACGACATTAAACGTAACAGCCAAAAAGAAATCGCGACGTGTACACTACATCGGATTTTAATCTGATTGATCTGTAATATACATGGCAGAAGACCGTATGCACTGTACTACTTATTCTTCTAGATAGGCCAGCTGCTTCTGACACCACAGACCATGACACATTCATCTGAAGACTTTCAAACCTTGACATCACAGGAATGCCATTAATGGTTTATACCATACCTGAGGAACCGACACCAGTCTATCTCCACATCAAACAGTGTCTCCAAATTTACAATACGGCATAACCCGGAGTGCTCTGTGCTAGGATCATTGCTATTCTGCATTTGAATTACCTCCACTTGCCAAACTTATCTGACGTCATACATGACCTGACCTTTCACCTACTAGTATATGTAGATGTGCTATGACAATTGGCTCTCTACCAATACAAATCTGACTGACACATCCATGCAACTGTTACAAGGATGGAAACCACTGCTTGGGATTTCAAATTGTGGTGACACGAAACAAACTTCAAGTCAGCGATGGCAGAACTGAAGTACTACTCATAAAGTTTTACAATGCACTTTAAACTGGTTTAACCAATGAACCGACATAGGAGTGGGGTGGGATGGGGTGGGGTTGCAGCTGTCACACGCATACGATCAGGTCCTCAATTCCGAAGCGTTGGACAAAAATCACCCGACGCCATTAACACCTGGCGAAAACATTCACTCCGCTGAAGAAGTCAGAAATATTTGCGCAAGGTAACATTTCCTGCTTGTGATAAAATAACCTTTATATATCATGAAACAAATCTCTTTGGCTCTGGTTTAACCAGTTCTGCTACCTCGTCCCTTTGACCATATAAACGTTCTGATTATGTTCTGTTAATTATGCACACAATTTTCGATGACCAACAACACAATTTTGGAAGGCAAGCATGACTAGTAATTTAATCTTTAAAGATCTCCGGATAATCTGTCCTATTCGTCACTATCTGACAAAGAAAGGACTTATAAGAAAGAAAGACTGGTCCATGCTGTCATTTCGTCCAAACCTGATCATATGTAATGTCCCTTGTATGGTTTGTCACCCTTAAGGCATTACACATCTACAGCATACTCGAAAACACTGCAGCTTTGATATATTGCTTCACACATCAAGAAATCGAACCATGTAATACCTACTTACATTTGGTACAGTCCATTGCAGAATACACTTATTTCTTAGCAAGGACATTTTGAACGTTCACATTCAGTTTTCCTTGTTCAGTGCATTCGAAAATTAATGTGTACTTGAGGCAGTCACTTTATAATGGTTTATGATTGATTGATTGATTGATTGATCAATCGATCGATTGATTGATTGATTGATCAATCGATCGATTGATTGCTCGTTTGCTTGCTTGCTTGCTTGCTTGATTGATTGATTTCTCGATTGATTGATTGCTCGATTGGTTGATTGATTGATTGATTGAATGATTGCTTGCTTGAATGTGATTGATTGGTCGATTGATTGATTGTTCAATTGATTGATAGATAGATAGATAGATTATTGATTGATTGATTGATTGATTGATTGATTGATTGATTGATTGATTGATTATTAATTTATTGACTGCTTGCTTCACCACTTCGCCACTTCTATAACAAAGCTATTTTTTCATCACGACTTGCACTTCTTAAAACATATGCAAATCTGTACATTTTCATAGCTATTTACACATCGTTGCTTACCATTCCTTCTCGACTTCCAACAGAGGGCAGCCACCAGCATCGAAACCACTAAACATACAAGAAACGCAACTAGAAGAAAGTATGTAAGAACACTTGTTGGTTTGGGAGTTGGAAGAGAATAAACCGTCGTTGATGGCGCTGTTGTTGGATAACCTGTGGACGAAACAGATAAACAAAGAGATTTAGTTAGAGAAATAAGTTAGAAAAGTTAGGTCTTGCTACCGTACTAAAATCTGTCAACTATAATTTCACGGGTTAAATTGGTCACCATAGCAACACTAGTCTTCCAATACGCATGTCCGGATGACGTATTTTTGTTTGTTGACAAATCACTTTGTGACGAATCTCGCCAAACAATGTCTTTGTTCAACATATGACTCACCAGGGCTTGTCATTATTTGTAACGGTCCAACCGTGCACTTTTTGGGTTGGTCGAACATTGAGTGGTTTGAGGTACACGTATACAGCGCCCCCTGTAGTTCAGTTGTAACGCTGAGTTTCATCTCTCGTCTTTGCACTGCCTCACTAGTAAATTGGTCTATCCCAATAGATTTATCTTCGCTGGACCATTCAAGAGTTGGTGGAGGGGATCCGCCCCTAGATTCACATACGAGGGACACAACGTCCCCGACGATAAGGTATTGGTGAGATGTGCTACAGAGTGGGTAACCTGCTTCTGGAGCAACTGGAAATGAATAGAATTGTATTTTATAAAAATACTATAATATTGGTTAGAATCTTAGAACTAACATAACTTCTACCTTCCTTCAATTTCTTAGCATTTACATGTAAACCGCGAATTGTGACTACGCTATATGTGCTGATGTGACGGACTGACGAGTCCGATTTATCTAACGTCTCAATGAGGTCCGCAAAAAATCATAAACTTGCCTGAAAACATGATATGGTTATCGATAAGCTGTAAACTAGTAAACGCATGCGCACTTTTAACAATTATCCGTTGTAAAGAGTACACTCACTGCGGTATTGTGTAGGTTTCTACGCTGCATGTCCTCTGTTTGATGTACTTTATATGTGCACTTGAACATGTGAAGGTGGCACCTATGTGCTCCTGAGTAAGGGACACGTTACTAGTAACTTCAATAACATCGCCAGTCGTTGCTATGGACGACACAAGTTGTAAATCACCCCAACTCCACTCAAGGGTTGGTAATGGGTTTCCTCCCTTTGATTGGCATGTTAGAATCATGGTTGTATCATTGGTCAGTGGTCCAGAGACCGAACACATTGGATAGCCGTAATCTGGTGATGTGACGTTACCTGTTGACGGTAAATGTCGTAAAACATTGTTAATTATGAATGTAAGAAATGCAGTCATGACCGATTTTAAAGTTATAAACAAATCTCCCCTTCCTGCATTTCTCAGCATGTGTCTCTGTTTATGTCCTGTTTGTTCTCCGTATTCGTCTCTCTCTCTCTCTCTCTCTCTCTCTCTCTCTCTCTCTCTCTCTCTCTCTCTCTCTCTCTCTCTCTCTCTCTCTCTCTCTCTCTCTCTCTCTCTCTCTCTCTCTCTCTCTCTCTCTCTCTCTCTCTCTCTCTCTCTCTCTCTCTCTCTCTCTCTCTCTCTCTCTCTCTCTCTCTCTCACTCTCACTCTCTCTCTCACTCTCACTCTCTCTCTCCGTCTCCCTCCCTCCCTCTCTCTCTCTCCTCTCTCTCTCTCCGTTTCCCTCCCCCCTCTCTCTCTCTCCTCTCTCTCCTCTCCTCTCTCTCTCTCTCTCTCTCCTCTCAATCTCTCTCTCCTCTCTCTCACTCTCTCCGTCTCCCTCCCTCCCCCCTCCCTCTCTCCTCTCTCTCTCACTCTCTCTCTCCCCCTCTCACTCTCCCATTGTCTCTCTCTCTCTCTCTCCGACTCACACACACACACACACACACTCTCTCTCTCTCTCTCTCCGTCTCCGTCTCTCTCTCTCTCTCTCTCTCTTCTCTCTCTCTCTCTCTCTCTCTCTCTCTCTCTCTCTCTCTCTCCCTCGTGTGTACTCGAAACGTCACTATTTTTACGCTGACGTGTCGACAAAATAATATGGCATGATGGTAAAATGGTACGTACCACAGTTGCTTTCATCAAAGTTGTCTCCACAGTCGTTAAAATCATCACAAAACCATGTAGAGGATACACACATGCCATTGGGACATTTTCTTTCTCCATCCGCACATCCTAAAATCAAAAAGTTTGCAATAAGTCTAAAACTAAAATTGTGTAAACTGTAAATCCGATCGAGACCCTTCGTTTCGTTAAATTCGGGTATGTCCTCTCATGGAAGTGCCACCCACTTCTACGGTCCTCTCAGCTCAACACTCTTGAAGGCACGTAGCCGAACTCAACCAAGCGAACGGTCCAGATGACGCCTGTATTTACTTTTGAGGAAATTTGTCAAGACAGGTGCATTTGAAATTTATGATGTACTTTGTATTTCAAACCTCAAACCACAAACTCAGACAACCACTTTTGACTGTTAGAGTTTCTATGGAGATGGGGTCGATATCGTCCCGCATCGTTTGTTAGCAACACCTCGTCTCGTAGGTACATTTAGTGTGGACTCAAACCACCACTTTGGTGGTCTGAGTTTAACCGTACAGTAGCGGCCATATCGTATCTGTTTACGATTGAATTTTCAACATTTTTTCTCCTTTTCTCCAGTATCAGATTTCGTCTCAGTAAACATATCGATTCAGTGAAGCAACACCTGCCACGAATGACTGATATCAAAACGTTCAACATGCTTCGGTCTCGTGCATCTCAGAAATATCAAAGTTACTACATATACATATACATATAAATATACATATACATATACATATACATATACAATATACATATACATATACATATACAATATACATATACATATACATATACATATACATATACATATACATATACATATACAATATACATATACATATACAATATACATATACATATACATATACATATACATATACATATAAATATACATATAAATATACATATACATATACATATAAATATACATATACAAAAATAATAAACACCCCAGACTGGGCTATACGGCTAAGTCTGTTTGAATCATCAAAACACGTGAAAGATTAAAGTGGTCATATGGACGAGGATTTGGTATTTATTTTTGGATATTCAATTTCTAAAACAATTTTACCATGGCTTGACTTGAAAAAGACTTGAAAAATCAATGTGAAAGAACACTGATATACCAAGAACTTGAAGTCTGTTTATAACTCAATATATCACAAAAAGCTAAAAAACATGTCAAAAGTTTGTTATTGTACCTACAGTAGCAGACAGTTTACACATTTACTAATCTTCTATAAATAGAGTTGCAAATAAGGACTTGACATAATGTTATTCCACATTGCTTTTTCAAGTAGGAAGTCGTGATAAAATAGTTTTAGATGTAAAAATCCAAAATAAATATCAACTCCTCATCCATATGGCCATTTCAACAGGTAGGTAGTTGACTAAACCGAATATCATCAATTCAAGTCATCATATTTTTATCATCACCTGGTCGCCGCAATCCATGTCAACTTACCGTTACAAGTGACGTTGGTTTCGTCCGTGTTGTCCCCGCAATCATTCATTCCATCACAGACCCACAATTCATCGATACATACACCATTATCACAGCTAAATTCACCAGATTTACACTCTGAAAAGGATCAAAATTGCATGACGTCATAAATGAAGTAAGATCGTATAGTCTGTATTGAATTAACGAAAACGACAAGTATTTGGAAATGGTAAGAAGTAAAATCGAGAGGGTCAACAATAGTATAGATTCGAGCTCAAATTTACTTAATGCAATAGTTGAAAATTGTTGTGACGAGATACTGCTAATGAACAACATGGAATAAATACCATTTTCTACTCAGTGTTTGCTCCTTTTTTGACCACTTCAGAACCCAGTAGAATCTATTTTGAGCCACCTAGTGAACGCAACTTCCTAAATCTATTGAAATCTGATGACATCTGACGAAGGTTAGGAAACTGCGTAAGGAAGTACACGAACATATTTGAGTATTGTACCTGTCAATGTGTTTAAACTTTTTTTTTGTACATTGTATAATGGGTCGATGACCTAAATAAAGACCACTATAAACATGTATATTAACAACACGGGGTGCCTTGAATATCTTATATCGACCCATCTCCATGGAAACTGTGAAAAAATACACAGGCACGTATCATTATAAATCCATTTACAGTTAACCGTTGTACAAATCATATAATGGCTGAGGATACAGACAAGCACTAGTGCCCTGATACATGTTCTAAATAAATAACGAATGGCGGTATGTATTTGTATTGCTGGTAAAAGTGTTCTTCTTCTTACTATCGATTCAGCTATAACTCTGAACACGTGACTATCTCACAAAGACAAATGAACGAACACATATTCTATACAATTAGTACATTGAAAGAGATTTTGATTTTGATACTTGAGCGAGTCTATTATGCTGTGGAGTCTTTCGTGAAGTAGCTGATATAACAACAGGGAACAGGACGAATAAATGATTTTGTTCTCGTGATTTTCCGGATTTCTAATATTGTTTTCATATTATACACGTCCTTTTGGAGTTGCTCCCCTTTCCGTGTACTTCTATTAGTCGGATCAGCAGATGTTTACCCTCACTGCGCAATGTGCCTGTGAGTGTGTTCTAGGATTAGCAATGTACTAATTACTGCAAAGCTGGTAAACTCTAATAAGACAGTGACAAAGTAGGAAATAGACAAAAAGAGTGAGAGGAATGAATAGTTATGATGGCAATATTGAAACTGTATTTGAAATATACAGAAATATATATATATAAGAAGACAATATTAGAAATCCGGAAAATCGCAAGAACAAAATCATTTATTCGTCCTGTTCCCTGTGGTATAACTGTATTTATGTGTGTGTTTTTTTCAGTCTGAGATGAATATTAAAGTTCCTCACCACAGTCCATCTCGTCAGCGCCATCCATACAATCCTTTATTCCATCACACTGTTCTCCTCCAGGAACACAGACTCCCTCTACGGTACATCGAAAATATCCATCAGGACATTCCACTGTAATAAACAAAAATGTAATTGAAGATTTGGACATGATCAGATACTGTTTTATAATTATACACAAACTTTTGTTTTAATATGTCCTGGAACACCCTTTCAAGAGAGGTACCCTTTTTGTTGAGAGCGCGTCTCTTTTTGACTAGAGTCACCTTTTTTGGTTGGGAACCCCTCATTTTGATAGAGCACGCCTCTTGGTCCTTTGTTTTCTCTTTTTACGTTGTTGGTGAGAGCCATTGAGATACTGGGACCTACAACGTTATTTCCATAAGTTGATGAGTCGTTTCGTAACGTACTCTGGAAAGCTGCGACATTTTGCAAAACACACACCCACCCTATCTATCTACACCGTCGAAGAGAATTGCTGTTCAAGTACTTTTGGAGCATACCTACTTACCTATACCTACCTACCTACCTACCTGCCTACCAACCTACCAACCTACCATATCGCAATTGCTTTTCAATACATTTGGTACTGTTTAGCGACCGTATATTTTGATACAGGTAAAAGTCCCCAGTGTCGTCAAATAACCAGGCCTTTTTGCGGCAGCTGTGTTCAACACACGTCGCCAGGGGATACATGGATTGCGAAAATTAGACTTATTTGTTATATTATAGTATCTTAAGAACAATACAATAATCCAATATATGTCATTTTCTTTCATCTACATCTCAAACTTCGAAACTCGAAAAAATGTGACTGAAAAGTAAAACTGTATATAAAACACATTGTGAAGTTTTCGAGACCCCATATTTATAGCAGTTGATCTGCCACAAGCTCTGGGGATGTCGTAATCTATGTTTGACGGTAACTTTGAGAAGGAAAAAAGAAGAACACAAAAGAAACAGAACTAAAACACAAACATGCCTCTAGACTGGTCTGTGGAATGTATTAGAATTAACCGCGATGTAAAATCAGTGCAATATGTATAGATGTATTCACGTGTAAAGAGATAGTTCCCAACTGTGATCAATATATGTTTGTTGTTATGTTGGTACATTGTCTGATAAATGCATTACCCATTCCTTAGAGAAACACATCATTGCGTGACACTGTTCCTTTTTTTTGGAGAATAGGGCGATTGTTTGTTACATTTCGGGTCGTGACCTTTGATGCAGACGACAATGCAGGGCCAACAGTACATAGCGTGCAATGAACACTTAATAAGTGAAGTAGCCCAAGATGTCAAATGATGTCATACATACGTCATATGACAATATGTAATGCGACTGTGTGTTTTGACAACTCCGTGGATACATTTTACTACACTCATTTGTAACCAACCGTTCAAGACACAGGGACACGCATTATTGTTTAGATTATTCTTTTCCAAAGGAAAATATCACAAGAATCCCGCAACTACAAATGTGTCAAGTTTACGCTCTATACTAGTATATAAGGAAAACAACGATCTAAGAAATATTACACGCCCCTGTGGTTCAAGATGACACTGATGTACAATCGCATAAACAAATCAGTAGGTAAAGCAAATAAGTAGGATATCACTATCAGACCAAAGTCACTTTATAATAGAAGAACTAAACTAACGAATTATCTTACAGATATCGCGGCGGACACAACTGTGTGTAATATCCGGTCCTACTTCACATGTTCTTACATTAATTTTGAAATATGACCCCCCCCCCCCCCCGTTCTTGCGAACACGTATCTTAACTAGCCTAAGAATAATGTAAATTTTCTAGATTCGACGGATTGATACTGTTTTGATTAAAATTACGTCAGATAATTGGAAAAAAATGACAAAAACGACGTGGTCGTCCCAGGGGGGGAGGGAGGTTGGTTTGTTAGTTGGTTGGCCAATTGTTTTAATAGTTCACCTCGTTAGTCTCAGTCTTAGTTGGCTTTTTTATCAAAATATTAAAAGAAAACATGAGCAACTTCTCGTAAATTGAGAATGAATGTTTATATCTTCTTTTCAACGTTCCCGTTTATTTTCACTGCCAGGACTACTGATTACTACATTGACTAGTCTAACCTATGTCACACAGTATGAGATCAAGGATTACAACCTTCAACAAATATGTTGAACTATACTTGTATCGTGTTCCCCTGTGGGTGTCAGGTTCACCCATGGTATGATATATATATTTACAATGTTAATTTTACTTTTTTGAAGAAACGCTGAAATATGACTTTTCTTTGATTATTTGCTTGAATGTTTTACTTTAGTGAGACCGTTTAGGGTTCTTTGAACGGCGATGCCATCGTGTGTGTCCGTGTGGCCTATTAAAAGTCTAAAATAACTTCTTGATCATGATTGTGTTGACACAGGTACATGTAATGCATGACTGGTTATCAAGTAGCTGTATTTTTAACTATATATACCGTCGTTATATTGGCTTCCAAATCGACGAATTTGTTTTGCAGCCAGAGGTTTGATACAGTAACTTTGCTGCCTTGTATGGAATTTGAATTCGGTTATACTCGCAAGCCAGGCGGTAATGTTGCCGCTCTCTCCAAACCGTTCTGAGTACTTTTACCGCAAAGAGGGTTTTGGTTTTATGACGATGAGCTCTGGTTTGTCGGAAACAAACAAACAAACGAACAAACGTTAACTTTATCCTTAGCTCATTTACCTTGAAAAAATTGACACAAGTACTTTCTCACTCATTGCACATACATCGTGGCAATGTAACCATTACAATTTACCACAATGTTAACAATAATAAGATCATCCCTATGATATACTAAGATTAGAAATTACACTTTGATATTCACATTGAGTTTGACCTTACTTCAGTATGACCTCTGAGAAGGTATCGCATGACAGAGTCAGGTTTCGATCTTGGAAGAGAATCCGCGAACTCCCCACAAGTCATCCTGTACTGTAACCATGGTAACTATACTTACAGATTCCATTTTCACAGTTGTTTTCATCTGAGTTGTCTTGACAGTCCGACATTCCATCACACAACCAATCAGTTGATAAACACCCACTGTCATCGTCACAGGTGAATTCATAGTATTTACATTGACCTGTCGTGATGGGTCAAGAAAAGAAAACAAATAGGTGATATTGTAACCATTATGAAAAATGTTGAGTCACTGTAGTAATATATTCTCTCTCTCTCTCTCTCTCTCTCTCTCTCTCTCTCTCTCTCTCTCTCTCTCTCTCTCTCTCTCTCTCTCTCTCTCTCTCTCTCCCTCTCTCGCTCTAGAAATCCCCGCAAAATGTGTATTGAGTAGGCAGTGCAATGTGTCAATGTGACGTCCCTTGCGTATATTTTAGTAAGACCATATCAAATGCTACGAACTAGAATACATATTACGGTTTTGGTCTTAATTAAGGCGGTGACGTCATTCTGACGAATATAAATAATGTAATCTTTCTGTGTAATTTTATTTTCAGCTATGCACGTAAATGTTTTCTTAGCACAGATCTGTACATATGAAAACGGAAAAGCCAATTGTCTGCTTTGAGCAAATAATCACCTCTTTCAAAGACACGCATAACAATGGTGATTGTTTAGCCTTCGTTGACACATTGATGTATTAGGGGGAGACATCCATAGTTGACATAATACCGACAGTGTTCACTAAAGGCTTACTTTAATAGTCAGCTGTCACTCCTTTACCGTGGTTGAGACATACTAATTTAAGTTGTTCAACAACACGATTTGTTATTCTGCTTTTGCCTTCGTCCCTATCCAGACGCTTGCTAACAATGTCCCAGAACCCCAGAACAGGTTAAAGATTTTCTAGCTTGTGTACTTCCCAGAAAGTAACGTTGTTAAAATGTTGCGTACAATATTAATTGCAGTTATGTGCGGCCATTACCCTTAGGGCGTTGTTCGCAAAGGAGTAGCGTGTTTTAAGGCGAGGTTATCTTCACCGTGAATAATACCTTTGACACCATTCCTTCATTGTCAGTTCTACTTACCGTGTACACTTAGGACAACTCCTAGGATTTGAAAGAGAAGTCTAATCCACGATCGCTTACACATATTGTTGCTTGCCAGTGTACCTTCATAAGATGATTACAAGCCTGTGGCCATGTGGTAAAACGCCTGTGGTAAAACGCCGAGGTGAAACGTCAGAAACCTTCGAGATCACAAAGCTATTGTACCTTCATATATTTCCATGCATGTACGTGACGAGAATGTCAATTATATTCAAGACGACGGTAAGAAATCAAGAACGAAGAACTGTCAGTTGTCCCCGAACATTCTAAAGAGTGTATGAAAGGTCGATGCAGACTTCTACTCGATATGGACTTGCATTCAAGGCTTTCAATCGTCGAGTCGTTTCCTACGTCCTGCAGTTATTGGATCCTGATCACACTCACCACTGACTTCCCCTCTTTTGTGACCCCTGACCCCTATGACCTAGGCGTCATACTATTGGTGGTGGACAGTACTCAGTGTTCATAGGATCGTGTGATGTTATTTTGTGTATTCTA
This sequence comes from Glandiceps talaboti, assembly GCF_964340395.1. Lineage (NCBI taxonomy): Eukaryota > Metazoa > Hemichordata > Enteropneusta > Spengelidae > Glandiceps > Glandiceps talaboti. Next base: position 12,969,674 of record NC_135559.1, read on the forward strand.
TAGACGTCGGAGAGTGTATGGTTTAACGATAGGCAGTGGTCCTATCTTCGTCATTTTATTTGTATACATTTATATTATATTATATATGGGGCTTCCTTTCAATTTATGGCACTTGTCAGAAATCACATTCAAAGAATACAAAATATTCCGTATGTCACTATTATGATTTTAAAGCACGACCATCGTGATTGTATTGTTTGTGTGAGGGGTGGGGGGGGAGTGGGGATGGATGGGCCCGCCTAATCTGTCTGCCTAATCTGCCTGCACACCCGTGTTCATGTTGACAAACTGCTCGTATCCTGCATCTTAAAAAGGTCATGCATCAAGTTTCATATAATTTGGTATGTATGTTGATGATAACAAAGGGTAGAGTTACAACAACTTTTACGAGAGGCATTCAGCTTTAAGATCTGGTTAACATTCAATATGTAAAGGTCGTTTCCTGTTATTTTCACTCGATCTTTGGTGACCCTAAAACGAATGACAACCCGTATGACGGAAAACGAACTTATGACAGCAAATCCAGTATGTAAATAGTGGAATGACACCCTTTTAAACATTCAGTTAGTTGAAGGACACCCTCTGCACTGTAAAACGAGTGGTCGATCTTTGTAACCTATTTCCGAAATACATACGCACGCACGCACGCACGCACGCACGCACATACATACATACATACATACATACATACATACATACATACATACATACATACATACATACATACATACATACATACATACATACATACATACATACATACATACATCCATACATCCATACATACATACATACATACATACGCACATACGCACATACATACATACATACATACATACATACATACATACATACATACGCACATACATACATACGCACGCACGCACGCGCGCACACACACACGCACATACACACACATGCACACATACATACATACATACATACATACATACATACATACATGCATGCATGCACGCACGCACGCACGCACGCACGCACACACACACACACATACATACATACATACATACATACATACATACATACACACATACATGCAAATAACGGTAGTCGTCTTTTCAAAAAATGTTTCTGTTTATTTTACAAATATACAGAGGAAATGTACTATCTACAAAATGTACAAGATTATCGTACAAATGTTGCTGTCTCAACAAACATACTTTTTTACTATTTTTACGTCACCATGTCAGCTGATATGAAAATGTTGTGTTCAATGATTGCATAATAATGGATTGACAAAAAGGACAATGTGATAACGCTTCTTATGTATGTACATTAAACCTGACATTACATACTGCCAAAAATTGCCAAAATGAGAGATACCAGTAACAATGTATAACTTGCAGTAATCAAGTGGGTGTTGGAGTTGGAATTCGAGTAGGCGAAAAGTCACATATCGTAAACACTTCTGTGATTTAGTCGGTGGTGGCGCTATTCAAGAACACAGTGTTTGATTATAACAGCTGGGTGGGAATTCGATTCGTGCCTTCTATGACGTCACAATAGTCTTCTGGTATTGCTAGTAGGGACATTTTTTATACGTAAAACAATTACGTCATCAAATTTTTATAAGTATATCTTAACACCAAGGTTGAGTTCAGTCAATAGGGAATTTGCAAACCCGCCATGTGGAATATTGCATCATGGGAAATGTGATAATAAATACTAAGCATTTTACACTTTAAGCTTGACCACCCCCAAGAGGTTGCTATATGGATGCAATGTTTCACACGAGCTAGATCTCGTGAGATCTACCGCGAGACGAAAATCGGCTTATTACAAATTATGTACACTACACATAAACTTACTGACACGATACGAAAATAAATGGTCAAAATAAAACACAAAAGTCTACAAATAAAAAAGAAAGAAGTATAACATAACGTATATAAGATGATATAATTTTACAACTCATTTAGGTGGTCAGCTTACAAACGATTGGTGGATAATGTAAATAGGAATGCATAACTGAATAATAGAAACAAAGGCATAAAATAAACAAACGGTGAGGGCGCCCTATACATCACGGCTACTATAACATATCACAGGTATAAAATGTAATATTTACAGAAAAATTCTTTCATTAAAGCTTTCAAATTAGAAATAATACACGTTAACGAATAAACAGCATACTTCCAATATAAAGCTACGCCATGTCTTGTTTAAAGTACAAATAAAATGAAATTTATTAATTCAATCTTGGAAAAAACGACCCTGAGATCCCCGTGCTTTTAATATTTTACTTATCCATGAAGAGTGTTTACTACTTGAGTTTAAGAATAAGAGTTTGTATATAGTACATATTTATGTTTTATCATTCTGTAATTTCAAATTGAAACACACTGTGCTTGTATTTTGATTCGGTTTACTATTTGAGGTGCCGATTCCACGTGCACCTTTAAGATTTTGAAATAATACATTAACCGCATGTTAAACAAGCTTCTAGCCCAACCCCTTAGAGTGACACCCACTCCTGCTCCACCCATCCCAACACTTTAGAGTGTCACCCGCCCCTACCCATCCCATCCCCTTAATGTGATACCCACCCCTACCCCACCCCATGTGACTCCCACACCCTACCTTTCCAATTCCAACCCATTAGACACCCATCACATACATCACCCCTTCCTAACCCAAAGTGTCACCTACAACCTACCCAACCCCACCCCAATCACTATAATCCCTTGAAAATAACATTACCTTCAAACCACGGGCAAATATTAGTTTTCCGGACGGTATCCATAAAATTTCGTGTAAATATAAATTTATATTAAACTAAGTTATCAAAAATCGAGATTAAAAATTGTTTGAATACACTCTACCGTTGCCACGTCAAGTTAATGAAATAACTTAAGAGTCTTTAAAACTGTGTCATGAGAATTATGAGTCCCCAATTCTACATATTCACAAAATACTTAAATTTTATAATAAATAGTGCATAACAGCTGCTTTGAAAGGTTTATCATTATTTCCGTGTAAATGATTATATTGTAAAACTGTACTTTTGTTGTCATGGAAATCTACAAATGCACCCTTAACCTTACCACCGTGAACTTAACCATAGTTCACCTTACCTTATAACTAAAGATGAATATCACGTGACATGATACAATAAAATTTAAAAAAATTCTAATATATGTATCGTCATCATTTTGCGCCTGATAGTCACAGCAGATTTATCACGTGACCGTCAAAATTCAGTCCGTCCCTGGGCCAGACAAGCAATGTATTCTTTCGAGAAATTCAAAAAAATGTCAAAATTGACAAATTCTCAGGAGTTTCTAAACAATACTAATCAAACTTATTTTGATAAGTGGTTTGCGGAAGACATAATTGATTTATGATTTCTTATCAAATGAATGACAATATCCTTCTAACATTATTTATTTTAAAAAGTATGATTTTGCTATCATTTTATTATGTCTAACATATTTTAGACGAAATTAAATTATCACTCATAGAAATAACTTCAAAGTATAAATTTGTGTTTAAATTCTGTATATTATTTACAAAAATAATTTTTTTCTCATGCACGCCATCTTGACATGGTGCTCAGTCTTTCACAAGAAAGAATCAAAACAGTTTTGATAATAATTAGGTGGATTTTGTTTCAGAAAGGGTCTAATATTTCAAAGACGCGTCATCAAACTTCAGTCACATTTTCTTCTTCCTCTTGACTGTCTTCCGTCGTCGACGACGTCAGAACGAGAGCGTTTTGTTCTGCCTCGTCTTTCCACGCACTAGCAGTGAACATAGAACAGTCTGTGGTAAAACGCATAGATCGAAGAGTGTGCAACGTTTCGGACTCGTCCTCTCCATCAGAAATAGCACGACGTTCGGTTCCCAACTCCCTCGCCAACGCTTCGGGTTGAGTTTTCCCCCATCGGACAGGGTCTGGCGTTATCCTGTAAGGACGCCTTTTGAGATTCGTGGAGAGAGTTTGAACGATGTGTCGATGCCTTCCATCGGAGTGTCCGTCATTCATAGATGATGAATTCAGTGTTGTCTGTTTGACGTATCCGCTACGTTGAAGCGTGGAATTTCTCGATGTTGATGACTTCTGACTATGTGTACGCGACAAAGTCGATTGACCTTTCATAGTCTCGCCAAGAGAATCGCGAAATCTTGCAAGTTTGAAGAGTTCGTCTTGTGTGATGCCAGACATTGTAAAACCTCCATTGATAATTATCTCTTTGGTACCCTCTTCCCTTCTTAATTTCTGTAGCTCCTCATCAGAAGTGATACTTTCAGACGCAGTGTCCGACAACACATTGTCGGTCCCTTCCTGTCCCGAGAAGAAATTTCTCCAGTGTCTATTTTGTACAGAATGGCTCTCTCTCAGACTAGTATCCATATTTTCAGGATCCTTGTGGCCGTCTGAAAGGAAGACCAATATAATTGACTAAAAAAATAGCTCCACTCAGACAACTTAAAAGTAATGCCGGTAATGACAAGGTATTCAATATACATGTGATGGTGGTGGATTTACACATATTTTCTTTAAATCAAAATGAATAAATGTCTCCCTCACTGGCAGCATTGCACGAAACAGACTAGTCGTCTTTAAGATACGATGTATCGTACAGCCCAAAGTGGTCACTGATAAAGGCACCGCGACACCTCGTATCGTACCGAGGCTAAAACTGACTTTTGTACTGAAGTCTCTGTGTACACAGCTGGAAGCACATATATGGGTGACGAGTTTCTAGACAACTTGAAACGTTGAGACAAAAATCTACGCACGATTGATCTGGTCTAAATAAACATGTTATCTACCTGGAACCAATGAAATAACGTCAAGACTTTAGTGATACGGATACAACTACTAGAGCATAAATTGTCCCCGTGATTCAGTTGCCACGTTTTCGAATATTGCAAGCAAAATCCTACATATGAATCAGTACTATACATAAACGAAAACCTTACCTATTTCATCTGTGTCTTCATCACCCTCTTCGTCATCCTTCTTTTTGATAACGAAATTATCGTCGCCCTGTAATGTGACGTATGTGTTGTCTAGTCTTTCCAATCGGCCATCTTGTTTGTTATCGTCCCCTTCCCGTGTGATCACACGGCGCTGTGTTTTCTGTTCTCCGTCAATTTCGTCATCATCATCATCATCCTCATTGTCTTCTCTGCCATGCACATGCGTAGTGTGTATTGAGACGTTCTTAATATTAGTTGTCGTCGAGTGACTGTTACCGTGTTGGTTTTTGATGTCGTCAACTTTTTGGGTGCCTGTAAATAATTATAAATAAATAGACTCATCGAGTACATGTAATCATGTATTTTCATATTTGAAACCATTCTTTTCAGAATAGTGTATCCGAATACATAATCAAAATTCTTTATCAAAGATAAGAATTTTGATCACTAATTTTCATTCCAATGAGCAAATTCAACAAACAAAACATAAAACAAACAAACAAACAATCAAACAATCAAACAAACAAACAAACAAACAAACAAACAAACAACTGAATAAGAATGAATGACTTTCTACCAGATGAGTTTTGCTTACACAGTCAAGAATAAGCGAGTTTACAAAGAACGTGTTGGAATTGAAGATAGCCTTCTACGTTCCAAATATGAAAATTCACTTCGCTATATCCCCTGCGAAATTCAATACACGACGATTTAATACATTACTATGAATATATACTTACCCCTACTTTCAGTCGAATTCAGTTGACCCTTTTTAATATTTGACGAATCCTCGACTTTCGACTTTACAACCTTCGACTTTTTCTTTATATCGCCATTATGTTCTGTATCTGTTTTCGAGATGTTGATCTTTGTTATGTCTGTGTCCTGGCCTTGTATGACGTAATGGATGTTGTCATAGTAAAGATACCCAGGTGTTTGTGTCTCTGTAGTCATAGAGTTCACGTAACCATTTGGAATGACCAATGGTGCGCCAGCTCCTGTTTCTGATATCAGGACACCCCTTTCGATGACTGCAACCTCCGCGTCGTCGACTTCTTTCGCTACGTAGCAACAGCCACAGCCGGCAAAACATGGACACTTAGCCAGACACTTGTCCAAGCAATCGCCACAACATTCACAGAAAACTGAAGGAAACGAGAGATATCAAATCGGGTATAAAGATAGAATATAGATATATTCATATATCTACTGTAATTTTTGAAATTCAATATAGGTATCATATACTATTATGCTGCAAGATGTGTTGCTTTTTATTGTTGTGCTGTGTTTGTATTGTATTGTATTGTATTGTATTGTATTGTATTGTATTGTATTGTATTGTATTGTATTGTATTGTATTGTATTGTATTGTATTGTATTGTATTGTGCAGTATTGTATTGTGCAGTATTGTATTGTATTGTATTGTATTGTATTGTATTGTATTGTATTGTATTGTATTGCATTGCATTACATTGTATTGTATTGTACAGTATTGTGCAGTATTGTAAGTGTTCTGTTTTATGTGGTGTTGTTTGTTGCACTGGTTCTGCGTGTTGTGTTATCACAGTTATGTATACTGTGTTGTGTTGTGTTGTGTTGTGTTGTGTTGTGTTGTGTTGTGGTCTGTTGTGTTGTGAACATCTATAATTATCTGAATATACCATCACCTGTAACAGGACTTAGTCATTCTGATGGGGATGGTAGACCAAGACAGATCAAAAGTTAAACACTGAAAAGGTGAACTGCTTGTAAGTAATAACTTTTATAATGAAATCTGTAAATATGTACTTACACACTTTACGTCTCCTACAACAACAGCAACAACAAATCAACAAAATAAGAATAATTAGTAAGGCCAGTAAAAGTAGGAACAACAGCAGCCAGAACCACCATGGAATCCCTGTAGCTAGACCTAGAAACACAAAATATAGAATGAATGAAAAACAATTATGTAGATATTTGTAGCGAAATTTGACGATTTTGAAGAGATGATGACATGTAATAATATCTATCTGATACCTGTACTCAATAACTAATAAATAAAGGTTTGAATGTTTAATTAGTTATATACTTCTGTGGATTTTTCATCAGAAGTTCTATACTTCTGTGGATTTTGTCATCAGAAGTTATATACTTCTGTGGATTTTGTCCTCAGAAGTTCTATACTTCTGTAGATTTTGTCATCAGAAGTTCTATACTTCTGTTGATTTTGTCATCAGAAGTTCTATACTTCTGTGGATTTTGTCATCAGAAGTTCTATACCTGTGTGGATTTTGTCATCAGAAGTTCTATACCTGTGTGGATTTTGTCCTCAGAAGTTCTATACCTGTGTGGATTTTGTCACCAGAAGTTCTATACCTCTGTGGATTTTGTCACCAGAAGTTCTATACCTCTGTGGATTTTGTCACCAGAAGTTCTATACCTCTGTGGATTTTGTCCTCAGAAGTTCTATACTTCTGTAGATTTTGTCATCAGAAGTTCTATACTTCTGTTGATTTTGTCATCAGAAGTTCTATACTTCTGTGGATTTTGTCCTCAGAAGTTCTATACCTGTGTGGATTTTGTCATGAGAAGTTTTATACCTGTGTGGATTTTGTCATCAGAAGTTCTATACCTGTGTGGATTTTGTCATCAGAAGTTCTATACTTCTGTTGATTTTGTCATCAGAAGTTCTATACCTCTGTGGATTTTGTCATCAGAAGTTCTATACCTCTGTGGATTTTGTCCTCAGAAGTTCTATACCTCTGTGGATTTTGTCCTCAGAAGTTCTATACCTCTGTGGATTTTGTCATCAGAAGTTCTATACTTCTGTGGATTTTGTCCTCAGAAGTTCTATACTTCTGTGGATTTTGTCATCAGAAGTTCTATACCTCTGTGGATTTTGTCCTCAGAAGTTCTATACCTGTGTGGATTTTGTCAAGAAGTTCTATACCTCTGTTGATTTTGTTAAGAAGTTCTATACCTCTGTGGATTTTGTTAAGAAGTTCTATACCTCTGTGGATTTTGTCAAGTGGTTCTATACCTCTGTGGATTTTGTCAAGATGTTCTATACACCGCTGTGGATTTTGTTAAAAACATCTGTGCCTCTGTAAGAAGTTCTATACTTTTGTGGATTTTGTCAAGAAGTTCTATACCTATGTGGATTTTGTTAAGAAGTTCTATACCTCTGGATTTTGTCAAAAAGTTCTATATCTTGAATAATATTTTTGACAAGTGCATTAAAAATGACCAAGGCACTCGTCATGGTGAATTTTCCAGACCCCTTTAATGATGATGACGTAACTTACCCTCGTATTCTAGTGGTCCAATTTCACAATAGTGTGCCTCGTCATAAGTTTGATGGTGAGAAGTACACACAAAGGTGGCGCCCTCCAAGTCTGACGTCAGATTGAGTTGGAGTCCAAGGCGTCGAAAACCTGTAGCTGAGTCCAACCACTGCCCTTCATATGCTACCCCATCTCTACTCCATTCTAACGTTGCTGGCGGTAATCCACCACGTGACTCGCAAACCAGTAACGTGCTGTCATCTTTTATCAGGTGTTCGTTGGTTATAGTACATTTTGGATACCCATCATGAGGTGGTTCCAATACTGCAACAAGAATGAAACAGACGGTGTCTCAACATGTAGTTACAACAGTGCTGTTTGGATAAGACACAGGGACAAAAGTGTACGTTGTATATACTTGTTTTAACTGTAACTGCTTTTAACTGAAGGCAACCTTTAGAGGATAGACTAGATCGAGAAAATGGCTTCATTCAACGCAAAATCCTGAACTTGTGTATTTGGCTCGGATTTTGAAGCCGAGTCCAGTATTCTGCAGGTGTGTCTATAGTTTTGAAGAAATATGCTGCTACATACTGAAATATCTATACAGAACAAAATTACGTAACCGTCACGATTATACATAAACTTGTGTAACCTTATAAAAGAAGAGAAGAATGTAAGTTGTTGATCTTTTATTGCTTCATCACGCACAGCAAGCATGATGTTACCTTGGCAACCAACTTTTGATGATACCACTGTCTATATGTAAATATGAACTACAAATTTTGGTGTTTATGTTATCTTGGGTCGTATTTTGTTGCTCTCTTTTTAAAAATGAATACAGAAATGAAATTTTAATATTTTTAATTCATGCAATGTCTATTGCCACATAAGAGTTTTCAAGATACTTTGATATGATAGCTGCCCTGTCAGAAATGAAACCTAATTTTTACAGTGAAACTTCTCATTTTCTATCGAATTCATTGTCCTTTTGTATCACAGTGACTGAAGGTCTTTGAACTCAAAATTATGTGCCCTAAAATGATAATGATAATAATACATACTGCCTGTGTTAATCCGACCAGTGGAACATGACTTTGGAGCTGAGAACATCACGTGATTTGAAACACAGACGAACTCTAACCCTTGTAATGAATACGTCAGAGGCATTTCCACAACGAGTTGTACCATAGCTGGATCTTTCGAAACGCTGAGGATGCTGGGAACATCGTCGCCATTTTGAGTCCACTGCAGATTGGCGGATGGACTGCCACCTTGAGATTCACAAGTTAGTTGTAATGTTTGACTGTTGTCGATTATGCTCCAGGAACATTGAGGGTAATTTGCCAAAGGTGAAATAGGATCTGTAAAAAGAAAAGATGGAGAATTCCATGACTGCGCATGCTTATTACCACTGTATCTATGATGTACCTTAATATTTCATCTTATCAAATATAATCCATTCTACAAATTAGCTATAGAATGATTAATAAGTATGATGGAATATACCATAATACTTGTAGGACTGTCACCTTGTACTTTTTATGAAATATTTAATACACAGATATTTCTATGAAATATTTGATACCAAAATAAATACCATTTTGTCGTCCATATGGCCACTATTAATTATGTCATACGAAATATATTTGAATAAAGTGCTAAAAAACACAACCCCTCATCAAAACTTGCCGTTCTAGACCTGGCTAGTTTAGAAACAGGTTTGATGTTACACATTGCATTCAAATCTGTGAACCACGTGTTTAACTCATTCATCCGTTAGCAAAAATTGAAACCTTGGAAATAGTAAGCAAACTTAACCCTTTGACCATTTCGTTTGAATTTCGGTATTATTTCAGAATTACAAAGATATTAAAGATCTTAGACATTGCTTACTAGACTTTATTTGAGCTGTGTATTTATTAGACTTGACTTGTTAGTTCTATGCAAACGTTCCCGTCCCCTAAACACACGTATACTATTTTCTATATGATGGACCAAAGCCTACACTTTCGAAAAACAAAAGGTAGGAACAAAACAAACCATTGGTCGTTCATGGCTCACCTGTAACATTCACTACAGCGGTGAGAGACCTAACCTCGGGACTGTTATCGGCTTCTGTCACTCTGGCCTGGTAGTATCCCTCATCGATCGCCGAGATGTCGGTGATACGTAGATTATACTCCCCAATAGAGCTATCCCCAACTATCGAGAATCGCGAGTTGCTATTGGTAATCATAGTGTTCATTGAAATATCTTGGCCATCTTTGGACCAGATTGCATCCCCTTCTTTGTGAACGATTTGTAATTCCAATATCACTGTATCGGACGCAGAAATGTTGACAGAACTTGGGTTTTTTACAATCTCCTGCGTTGCAATATCTGGGAAGAAAGAGATACGAATGTTTAATTTTTTTAGTTGTTTGTTAAAACTATACTCCAATGATTTTCATAATCAATGCATAATCAAAGTCATGTAAATTTTGAACATAATATGTCTAAACTAGATATGACAAAGCATGCAAATCGTGAACTAACAGTGGAAAAATTCATCATTTGTAGGTGAATAAAGCTGAACTTTTGGAATTTTGATAGTCCCATACTAGTACATCGAGCGTCAATTACACTCAGTGCTCAATGCAACAGAAAGGTACACTTTCAAGAATCTTGTAGTCTTCCTTGCATTGATTTAGTTTCGCGCATTGTTGAGTGACGTAATTTCATTTCTCTAGAAAATGACGTCATAAATTATTTTTAACATTCTACCCAATGCAATTAACAATTTTGTCGGTGGTTCATTATGACAACAAGACGTCGAACTGTTCTTCACTTTCTGAAATAAATAACATACTAAATTAACTACAGGTAAATTTATATGTGAAAAAAAACTCACCGTGTACTGTGACCGTGATTGGGTCTGTTGTTATGGCAGAGTCTATACTGCCCCCAGTGACGATCACACTGTAGGATCCAGCATCCGACAACCTTACATCAGTGATGACAAGGTTGTATACACCTGATGACGCTCCACCACTGATACTAATACGTGCATCGTTGACTGCAACACTCAGGTCACTGTTCATAGTCAGGGCGCCATTTTTTCTCCAAGAGAGTGTGCCATGTTTGTTTGAAACCGTCACGTACAGTGTGAGAGTATTGCCCTCCACGATTGTAACAGCGTCGGGTGTCCTCGTGAAGGCCTGGCGTCCTAGGAAGAGGAAGTGAAAAATAATTAACGACATATAGACTGTTAAAAAGAACAAACGGACACAGAAAGATTGAAATAGAGCATTACTTGTGACAACTTATGAATTATGTACGTGTTAGCACTTCCGAGAGTTAACTGTATTTCATGACATAAACACAATCGGGAAAACCTGATTGCTCCGACATTCGGCCAATTATTTTAAGATCGATAACGATTCACGATTTGTAAAGAATTTTTTAGGAATGTAGACTAGAGAACCAGCGAAAAAAAACCGTATTTGTATTAAAGTTCGGAATTAGGGACAGGAAATTGACCCGTGCTGTTGACAAAGAGTGGCTATTGTAAATAACATTCGACATATAACAAGTGTAATTTTCTTTAATGTTTTTTTTTCGCAAAACAATCGAAATCGAGAGTGGAAATTAAAATTGATATTATTAAATAGTGTTAGAGTTTAATATAGCAGAACTTTATAATTATTATCCTTGGCACAGACCTATAGCGACACAACGGCCTTTCATGATATTTCCCCAGCCTCTCAAGCGAATAGGATCAAAGCATTCACATTGTGAGTTTGCATCCTCTCTCCCACTAGGTAACAAATTATACACAGGGTTGACTGGGGCACAAACGTGGTTCAAATCTTATCCAACAGACAGCAGAGACGATGCTCGAAAGCCTGTGTGTGTACATGTGTGTGTGTGTGTGTGTGTGTGTGTGTGTGTGTGTGTGTGTGTGTATTTGTGTATCTCTCTCTCTCGCGCTCGCTCTCTCTCCTCTCTCTCTCTCTCTCTCTCTCTCTCTCTCTCTCTCTCTCTCTCTCTCTCTCTCTCTCTCTCTCTCTCTCTCTCTCTCTCTCTCTCTCTCTCTCTCTCTCTCTCTCTCTCTCTCCTCTCTCATGTGTAAGTGGCAATGTTCAAAACACTCAATATCTACTCACTCCTGACTGTTAACTGTGCATTCCCAGACCGTAATTCTGCACTATTGTCTGCAGCCGTGACTCTAACGCTGTAGGCTGCGTCGTCGCTAAGCTCAGCGTGCACAACTGCAAGGTGGTACTCCCCTTCTGCGTGGTTACCGACGATAGAATAGCGACTGTTGCCATTGGTGATGGTGTTGTCGCTGCTGATGTCGAAGCCATTTTTGGACCAAATCACAGTCCCTTCCTTGTTCAAGATCTGACACGTTAGAACGGCGTTACGCCCTTCCACAACGACAGTGTCGTTTGGTACTTGTATGAAGCTTTGAATGGCAGCAGCTGGAATATTTGAAAACAGAAAAAAGAAATGCACTTCTTAGATACTACACTGCACTTCTAAGATATGTCGTTGCGCCCTCACCGACCGTCACGACGTACCTAGGCACTCTAGTTGGATTCTCCTTGTCACACCTAAATCACATTCTCACTTCCACTTTAAGGTACGACAAAAACAAACACAATACATAGAACAGAGTAAGACCATCCGGTAGTGGTGTAAACCTTATTCACTGTTGGGAAACAACCATTGGAACATTTGTTGACCTAGAGCTTGGCCTTTGCGCATCTCTTTTCGTTTTGAAATGATTTCGTTGAAGGAGGTCAATGCCTTTCTTTTATATGCTATACTCGTACATCTTAAATTACATTCCTACAATTACTAAGTATTTTTTTTATATTTTGAGTTTCATTGACACTTAAACTTTGAAAGGGTAAAATATACCAAATCCATGGTTGCCGCTATTTACAACCGTGGCAACAGAAAAAAAGACCTAACTATAGCTTTGTACTGGCAAATGATCTGTCGGTTGCTAGAAGTTACAAAGTACCTCGAATTATACACGAATTAATGTGTCGATACCAAAGGCAGAGTTGGGGGAAGAAAAATCGATGCTTCCAATTTTGTCGGAAAATATTATTCAAATGATTTAAAAGAAAAAGACGAAATAATACTCACTGTGGACAGTAAGAGTAACAGCAGCTGTCTCTATGGCAACGTGGCCATACCTCGCTGAGACGTACGCTTTGTACGTCCCTCTTTCATGTGCACCAACATTCCACATAAATAAATTGAAGATTGAATTATTTCCTTCGCTGATAATACTGTATCTCGTCTCAGTTACATTCATTTCAAGGTCATAGTTCAAATAAAGGTAGTCATCTTTGATCCAAGACATGACTCCGAATTTGTCTTTGACGGAACATTGGAAGGTAACGTTAGCGCCCTCAGTCGCCGTTATACTGATGGGCTCGACTGTGAACTTCTGTTGCTCTGTAAAAAGAAAAGATAATATGCAATACAATACAAAAGTTAATATCCAAAATAAAACCCACTGTCGCAAATGCTTTGAAGGACATATTTTGTAAAAAGTGCGGTTGGCTAGAAAAATAACTGATAATACAGAGATTTCGGTAGAACTCTCACTTTGAAGTCAACCATGTTACATATTGTAAACTGCAATGCAGTACAGGAAAGTGTGTGCGTCTTTCAAGGCCACACAGTAGCAACAACTGTGTCCTGGGTAACGACAAAATATCCGTCTGTCATTCCATTGAGTTGTCAACCGAAGCTTTGAGTGGAAGTAGACCTTTTAACACACTTTTACAACCAGACAATAAATCTATGAAACTGTCGTTAACACATCTGCGAGAACGCAATTGTTTTGTTCCCCGTACCGCCTTCATTTTCTATATCTGTTGACAACTTTTTGGATTGGGTCGGTAGTACCATAACCTGAATTCCTTAACCTCGCTTGACGTCACTGTGTACTGCACAAATTCACAAGATCTTGTACATGTGTTATGGTTGGCGACTTGTGTGCAGAGCTTAATCATTGTGGAATTATTATGCATACAGTAAATCGCCATGTGGAGCAAAAGCGTTCTAGAGATTAAACCGTTCGTTTACATGTAAGGAACCGTTGGTTTTACCTAATTATACACAAAGCTTGGTCATCTTTGAATCACACATTTTTCAAAAATGTTAACGACAAAATTAAATCGACATCTGGAGAAAAGTGTTCGTCAGAAATAACAGTAGTTATAAGTGGTTGTTGGTTGAGTATGGCACCATGACAGGAAAACCCCTCCACCCCCTCCCAAATATGTTTGCTTCCTCTAAATTAAATAGCACCCTCACCTCACGTCGTACAAATCCACCAAACCGTGCGAATCAACGAGTAAACCTACCTGATGCAGTCCAATCCACTTTCCATCCTTTATATTCTCGGGATTTATCAGTATCAAACACGGACCAGAATGCATTGCCGCCAAGGGTCAAAGGTTTTGGAGCAGTGTTACCTTGATACACCAAATGTACTGGGTATGTGGTTTTGTTCTCAAATGGTAGTGCCAAAGGGTAGACGAGTCCCTGTCCGAGGTGCATCTCGTCCTTGTGTGTTTCTACTTCGAAGACGGGGTCCCCGGTAAAAGTCACAGAAGTAGCGCCTGGTATGTAGATTAAATATAATTTTCGATGTCGACTTATGTATAGGTTTGGGTAGTTTGGTGAGCTCATGGACCCCGTCCAGCAATGCATTCCGAAACACGTCCATTTATCGTTCAGCGGACCTGCAAACATGAGATACAGTTATTAGTTACATAGTTGTGCATATGTTCATTTATTGGTGGAAAAAAAAACGCGCGAAAAGTCATGAAAATTTAATGCAAATGAAAACTTTGCATAATGTGCCTACTTCCCATTTTTGAATAAAATTTAGAATTTACTCCTCATGTCATCATGAAGACTGTTGTTTTATGAGTTTTAGTCTAAAATTAACTTGAAAGAGAACAAAAAGTTACAGTACTAGAACTGTGTGGAAAAATAGTTTGGCAGGAAAATGATCGGTATTAAAGGACGCCATGCAGTTAGATAGTTAGGTATATTAAGTTTCTGTGTGAGATATTAGTTGTTTTTGAAACTAGAGTGTGTTACTTTCCTTCCCAAAATTTGATCTCGTAGCCAAGTCAGAACTTTATAAACAAACATACAACAAAAAATATCATGATATGATGATATTCGCCAATAGTCATTTCCAACAGTACTGTGACTCCCCTAATCACTGGGTTACCTGTGGACTGAATCTGAATTCAAAATCACTAAGGTATACCCCATTTCATGACAGTGTTCACTGACTCAGTGTGATGCAACCGCACAGAAACCAATATCAAACTGCACATGCTACATTTTAAGATATATTGAATGAATATAGTTCTTGCTAAATGAAAATGAACTAACATGACATTACACAGACAGCAAATGCAGACGTCAAGTCAGTGGCGCCCGTGAGTCTGTGCATAGTTGTAGTACATTCAAATGGTTTATTTCATTTATACAAGATGTAGCAAGAAACTGCAATCTCCACATCTTAAAGGGAATAAACAGTTTCTTATTGGTTTCTGAATGGTTGTATCACAAACAGAACCAGTGAACACTAATATGAAACGAGCTGTAAAAGAAGGGCTAGTACTTCCTTACACTAAACTGACAGATTCGTCGTTCTTTCCACTCCACCACATTGCTGCCAGCAGGGTGTAACCGACAGCAAATTGAAACACAAACAACGGAGAATCGTTCGTGTTTACTTACCTGCAAATTCATCACAGTTATACCCCATGTAGTAGAGTTGGTGTGGACATTCGCACACGTACTGCGGTTCTGTCGGGTCATCCATAGGACGATTAAAACATGGACCACGATAATCTGTTCCCGATACTCCACAAGGGTTTGAAGCACATTCTCCTGTCAAATGATAAAGTATGCAAATATGAATTGAGTACCAACGAGTTCAAACAGGGTTGACGTGTATTCTGGTGGCCGATCGTGTAAACCACAGACAAGTAATATAAGACTTACTTGTCTGTGTATAAAGTTAGTAAGGATTCGCTTATCCACAGTTACAATTGGTTCAAAACACGTGAAAATTAGTTTGCATAATGTAACAAGTAATATTTACTTGTTACATTATGTAGTAAACTCATTTATTTACTACATTGAGCTCGTGGAAAATACGAAGTAGTTGGTACGTGATAAAGTT
Organism: Glandiceps talaboti; assembly: GCF_964340395.1. NCBI lineage: Eukaryota > Metazoa > Hemichordata > Enteropneusta > Spengelidae > Glandiceps > Glandiceps talaboti. The sequence goes on from NC_135559.1 coordinate 12,986,109, forward strand.
CATGAACAATAACCCAACGCTTTGCTAAAGGGCTGCAGAAACTATGACACATGTATCATCTTAGGATCAGAAATTTAGGTTTCAAAACACCAAGCTTCATCTCGGTTACCTCCACATTTTTCAGAGGTCTGAGCGATCACTAGGCCTCTTTGGGCATGCTGAACCAGGCATGCCATCCATGTGTTGATGACGATTTGCTCTGAAGTAACTCTCAAGTGTGTACTCTGTGTAGTTTTTCAAACCACTATAGAAATTTTTCTACTATAATAATGGTGATATGGAGATATTTTGTACTCTGGCTCTGGTCGCTAATGGTGCCTCGTTTTAGAGACTGTGCCATTTCATTGACAGTGGAGGGTGTCGTGATGGCCGTCTGCTGTGTTGTGGCGGTCTCTATTATTTTGTCGTTTTTACTACTTTGCTATGTTAGTATTTTCCTAACATCTGGACATTTTAGTAACAGTTTTTCAAATAGTGTATATATATTTTTTTATGTTTGTTTTGTTTTTCCTGTCGGTTGTACAGTGCAGTGTGATTATTTTTAATTTGTAATGCGGTTTAAAAGAAAAATTTAGATTAAGCTTAAGATTGAGATTAAGATTACGATTTTTAACAGTGAAAAACTAAATTTTGCAACAAACTTAATAGAAAATGTTGAGGGTTTAAAAAGTGTTGTCTTTGCTAAGATAACTATAAAGCTTACCGTCGGTGTCACCCGGATCAATCGTAGGTGTGGGTGCTTGAGAAGTAGCTGAAAATAACACAATACCACAATTATTGGTTATCAATACTTTCAAAAAGAAACGGGGAAAAACATAATGATAATATTGAATTTAAAAATATAACATGTGATATAATCTTGATATATGTATATGAAGTCATATAAATGGATATTATGAGAATCATCGGTAGATCTAGATGCTTCAAAAAAGCACGTACTTGTCAAACACACATAATTTAATTTGTGTTTTGCTGTCTCTGTTATAATCAGCCGTGTACAAACACACAGACACACGCATACACACCCACACCCACCCACTCACAAACACAGACAGACACACAAATACATACATACATACATACATACATACATACATACATACACAGACAGACAGACAGACAGACAGACAGACACACACATACATACATACATACATACATACATACATACATACATACATACATACATACATACATGCATGCATATATACACAGACAGACAGACAGACAGAGACAGACACACACAAATAGACAGACAGACAGACACACACACAGACAAACAAACAAACAAACAAACACAAACACAAACACAAACACAAACACAAACACAAACACACACACACACACACACACACACACACACACACACACACACATATTCCTGGACCAGCATATTATACCTAAACTAAGCTATTGGTATAACCTAAAACGTATATTTGTCTCTGCAAAAAAAACCGGTACGGTGCCGCGTTGTCTTAATTGTCGTTCTACGTGCCATTCGTGAATACAGTCGAAAGAAAAGACGCACCGATAGCGTGAACTTGTCACCCCATCAACAAGGCAAGGCCTTCTACAACAAACACATCTTTGGATGACCTTTAGCTCGTACAACGTAATGATTGACACTTTCAGAGGATATAAAAAACTTTTTATTCAGAATATAATACATGCATACTTTGTCAAAGGTATAAACCCTGCTATTGGGCGAGTATGCTGACTTTTGTGACAAACACCGCAATACCGAGTTTTCATTATATCATTTTGAAAATCAGAAATCTAAGTGCAGTTTGGAAATAACCTCACAGGGGAACGCCATTCCCGGAAATAGAGACATTTTAATAAAAAATGGATTCTGGAGAGTCATTTCTTGATTTTACATTACCCATATTTTCCACCTTTATCCCACGGTGTGATTTTAGATTTGATTCTAATTACGGTTTGATAAATAATTTTGTATTTACAATGTATACTGTCTTCAGTTGAAAACAGCCCATCGATTATTGTAGACGTGCCCTTATTAGGACAAATATGCAAGCAAAAAAAACCATTAATTTTTACTGAAATTCGTCAAAAAACTAGCTCCAAGGAAATGGTTTGTGATATTATTACACTTACCTAGGTCCAAAGTGGAAATAAAAAGAGCGAAAAATAAACCAATTCCTCCTGTTTGCATGTTCTGTCTCTTACTTTTACAACGTTACAAAACGGAGTTCTTTCTAAGAAAAAAAAGAAGAAAAAATCAAGGATTTCCGTTAGTTCATCCAAAATTCGTCTAATAAACGTATTAAACGCTGCCCAAGGTGATTATTCGATTTCTCTTCATGTCTTGAGTATGGTAATAAAGTCACTGTTTTTCGCTCAGGGCATTTATTTGCACGTTTTTGAAAGCACACATCGTCAGTGATTGCCTTTGACTAGCAATATCGATCTGTATGCTGTAATCAAAAGCTAAATAAAAAGTGAACGAACAGTTCAAATAATGAGTTTGCCTGCGTATATTTAATCAAGTGTTAGTGTACTGTGTTATAGCCTGAGGTGGTGTATTTTATTACTCACAACCCAGACTAATTAAGTGGATTATTCGTGAGAGGTTGGTGTAGATGAAAAATTTCAGTTCAGTAATCAAACACAATAAATATGGCTATTTGTTTTGAACACTTTCTTCTATTACGACACTAGCTAAGCCTCGTGGATCATTTTATATGGTGATTTATTATGGCGTGGTGTCAAATACTTAGCGTGTCATGATCATGTACAGTAAAACATATTTGATTATAACTTCATAATTTGGGGCAAATATTTCGTAACGATGACAAAGGGTGTAATAAAAGCAAAGTGATTTTGTGCATTTTACAAGAAACAAGGACATTCCGTGACGGAAACGAGTTCAAAATGGCGGCTAGCTGCGAATATGATGATAAATTGTGTAATAACACGAATTGGTTTTTTTCAATTTTACATGAAACGTGCATCTAAAACGAAAATGAGTTCAAATGGAGACTGGTTTAATATTAATCAAAAATTAGAAGAAGAAAAATGAACCCCTTGAGGGCAATTACATGTTGTAATGCGTCAAAAATATTGGTTTCGCGCTCTTTCTTATCTGGTTATTACATTTGTGAATTGCTTTAATAGAATACAAACGTACTGTAGTAGTGGGACGCCGTGTGGAAGCTTAAGGTGTGTGGATAAACACACATAAATACAAACAAACTCTCTGACTATGTATTCAACGCGATATAAGTATTGGAATAACAGAAGAATCTACGTTCACGGTCGGTATTGTATGCATGGACAACACAATGTCCAGTCGGTATTGTATGCATGGACAATACAGTGTCCAGTCCGTATTGTATGCATGGGCAACACAGGGTCCAAGATCTCAAAAGACAGTGTTCTCAATGTGAGTGGAACACACACCTTGGATCACTGGTGTATACAGTATTGAGACCAGTAAATTAATCTATATATACACACTATGCTAATATAATGGCGTTGTGATACAATAGTAAATGAAAGGTACTGACATTTTTCGCCTGTCGTATTATCCCCCCCCCCCCCACACGGTTTTACTTTGATGCATTCATCAATGAATTATGCTTAACCATGATTTACAGTTTACATAAAATTCACTGTGGAGTGTATACAGATCACAGTCACTGTAGTAGTATAGGGGGTATCACAGAATTGACAATTGTGTTAAATGGACTTATAGACGTCCTCGTAGCAGTCCAGTGAATCATGTCTGACCCTGTGTGACCCCTTTTGATGCCAAACCTTCAGAGAAATAATGAAATGTTTATGAAATTTGGACGATAATATTTTCCATTTTTTACGATTTTCGCGATCAATTTCAGTTCAACAACAAACGCATCTCATTCCAAAGCTATGGTATGTGTAACGTTTTGACTTTAAAAGACAAATTTTGGTTCTGGTAGAAATTTGGCAGGTGGTTAATATAATTTTTGGTAACCTCAAAATAAGTATTATAACTTCTGTCATATTTATCACCGTTAATCCCTGGATTGGTTTATAGGTTGCTCAAAAAAAGGCGCGAAAGAATTAAGAAATTGAAGCCCCTTTTTTGGTTTTGACTACAGAGCATCTATCATAGTAAAACCCATGTCACTCTGATGTCAACAGTTTTTGAACTATCCTGAGAGCTATTTGAAGCATATCTTGCTAAATCCGATATAAATCACATGTTTGCCTCTTCGTATTAAAGACAGTTAGATTCACAAAGTTGTCGGTGGCCGAGTGGTTAATTCTTGTCTCCTGTTGTGTATGGTATTCAATACTTTTGTGGCACCGAGTATACATGTGTATTCTGCTAAAAAGAACAAAGTAATTGTCTGATTGCGGTGTCATATATCTAGACTATACTTGTTTGTTAACAGGTAGGTCCGCCAGACCGACAACCATTTCCTTTGATGGTTATTCACCACCAAATGGTGTTTTTTGTCCCCAATAAAGTTATTATCCATTCTGAACAGACTTGAGTTGTTCTCGAGAGCCCTCTAGACATATGATAACTTTTTTCAAAAAAAAAAATAATGTAATATATTATAGTGACTGACGACGACAAACTGTCCCTTCTCAACGGGAGGAGTCAATCTGAACTCTGACCTTTCGGGGAGTTAAATGCGAAGGAATATAAGATTGGAGATGTATAAATACAGCGGTCATTTAGGTGTGAATTGCGATCTTAGAAGATGTCAAGTAAACAGGCGTTGTCAACGACTTTGGGTTGACCTGGTTTGACCCCTACCATTGTGTGTTATTTGCACCTTTTGGATGCTGTCATTATCATCCGCTATTGTGCCCTGTGAATGACTACGCGACAAGTCTGTGTGTGACCCCAAAGTTCTTTTTGACACTCTTTGTGACGTCACTTCATATATATATGTTGTCGTCTCATTAAAACGAATTGTACGCCAATGGTTTTCAAGTGAACCGTAAAGCCGCACATCTATTCAGCACAATAGTATCGCTCTTCTTGGTTTCCACGACAACCGAATTCTATTCGTTGACCATGGTTTGGATGGTCAAATCATTGTGACTATACAATGACATTGGCATTTGCCGTCCGTGACCCTTTGAATGTTCTTGTCGTTAGACTTTTGATTCGTCTAACCTGCTTATTTCAATGCATGACGGTTTTTATGTTTCTTTGCAATGGAATACAAAAGCGTTTATTCTCTCTTGGACAAACCAATTGTGGTTACGGAATATGTTGCTCAGAATTTATCAAAATATTTTCAGATTTTGTAATCCGAACATGGTGGCAAACGTTCGATTTCTGATATGTAAACTTTTGCCTTCAACTATAACTGTTTACCTTGACATTGGGGTAAACATCGATTAGAAAATGTGGGGTGGGGATATAAAAATAGATTTTATGCTTGTCCGAGAGTACAATTATTTGACGCGACAATAAAAACCTAAACAGTTGTAAAGGAAAGAAACGTTCACTTAGTGGTGACAAGAAGCACTCTATGGTAACATAAAGAACACTCTGTTTTTAAGAGTTAGAAAGGGCAGAGATTTTTTTAACTTGGCGGTGACGCGCTGAACATAGTGATATACTTTGGCGTTCGTTAAAGAACTCTCAGTTGAAATCACGTCACAAAACTTTCTCAAAGAGAATAGATAAAACGGGGACGTGGTCTGATAAAAAAAGTAATCTATCGGGACTTTACGAGTATATATGTCACTCCACCAAAATCCACTTTTAGGCTCCCTTGGACGACGTTTACACATTGGACTTGGGCCAAGTCAACCTATGTATATAAACAACCCAGTGTATTACAAACATATACTGTGAGTAGATTAGCTGTGACGTTGATCAAGGCTATGTCACTAACACATACACTTCCTCAAGGTTTATAAGAACAATTGGCGAACTTGACAATGGGATGACAATGAAAATAGAAATGTCAAGAGTCCTTTGTCAAGTTCGACTTGAAATAATTCTGGGCCGCAGGGTCTTCTGATTCTGAAATATGTTTGATTTTATATTTGTTAGCAAACAAACTTTCTGACAAGGTATGTGCAGATTAGCTGTGACGTTGGTCAAGGCTACGTAACAATACATTTCCTCAAGGTTTATTAGAACAATTGGCGAACTTGACAATGGGATGACAATGAAAATAGAAATGTCAAGAGTCCTTTGTCAAGTTCGACTTGAAATAATTCTGGGCCGCAGGGTCTTCTGATTCTGAAATATGTTTGATTTTATATTTGATAGCAAACAAACTTTCTGTTCTGACAAGGTGTGTAAAGGATTAACCACAAACCCGACTTCAAGCGAGATGTTGTCAGTTTGAAAGTGATTTTTGACTACAGAAATATGTATCTGATGAGCAAAACATAAGCTTCTATCATTTGGGGGAAAAAATAATTATAAAGCTTACCTTTTACAACTCCCCTATTGGACGTCGGGGGTTGTTGTTTCCACTATTTTTATCCGTAGAAAAGTTCTCGTCGTCAGCTCAAAGCAGAGAAACACAGCGTTGTGAAAATGTCCAGGTAGCCTTGTCACTCTCTGATGTAAACAGTAATGAGTACGAGTATATACCTATATAGATAGCCTTTCTATCCTTTCCATATTGTCCAAGATTTATACAAGTAACAGAACAGGGGGTAGCATGCCTTGTATTCAATACTGGATAGTCCATGTATATCATGTGTTACTTAAATACACGTCTGTGATGTCTCATTTGCATGTATCCATGGCTGTAAACAGAGACTCGACCAACATCGCCGAGTTCAGATTGAGGCTCATCATATTGTGTTTGAAGCCGCCCATAAAATCAGACCCCTTTTCATATTCAAATTTCCCTTTCTTATATGTGAGGAGGCGCTGTTCATATGTCTTTCGGTCAGGCATGACTTCAGTCGCAATACAAGCATGACAAAGCTATAGTAATTACTATGTATACTTACTAGATATTGCCTAAATTAGCAGTGCGCCTTTTCCCAACAAAAGCGATTTCCCGCGTGCACCAGATGCACTGTATGCTGTAACTTTTTACGTTCCTCCCAATTCTACGTGAAAGTGTGGATAACTCGCAGACAATGATACTCACGTGCTCTCGCGATTCACCTGCAGATGGTAAACACACACTAGATGATAAGACACGTACTGCATTCGCCAGAGTGAGAGTGTGGCATGGTTTCTGAGCCTTCAATTGTATTTAAGACTCAGAATTGCAATTTATCATTTATACTACAATGGCAATCACAAGACCTGAAACCAAAGGTCATTTGTCTTGGCAAAAATCTTACTAACATTGTTACATTGTATCGTCTGACGCGACAAAAATCCGACCAACATTGCTACAACTGCTTGTCTGACTCAACAAAAACTTACTAATATCCCTACATTTCATCGTCTTGCTTGCACAAATATTGGTAAGAATTTCAAAGTTGTTAGTCTGGGTGCCAACGTGGTTTCTAACTAAACCACGTCTAGTCAAAGTCCCTCGATCAAAACAAAAAGTTGGTCATCCAATCAGTGAACCCCATAGTGACGTAAACAGTATATAAGTAGCATCCTGAGCTGACAAATATAACCAAATTTATACCAATTAACACTAACTTCATGAGGGACTGTGTTATTGGTTTGAATTTTGTGATTAATTACCAAAGACATGATGTTAATGACTGTGTGGGTGGCTGTGGATGAATTTTAAATTGCATCTCATGCTTATCAGGACTTCTAGAGTAACGACTTTGACTATACTGTGAGTGGAGGTGTAAATGGTAACGATACTGTATAGGAACTAGACTATGTGAGTGGAGGTGTAAATTGTAACGATACTGTATAGGAACTAGACTATGTGAGTGGATGTGTAAAAGGTAACGATACTGTATAGAAACTAGACTATGTGAGTGGAGGTGTAAATGGTAACGATACTGTATAGGAACTAGATTATGTGAGTGGAGGTGTAAATGGTAATGATACTGTATAGGAACTAGACTATGTGAGTGGAGGTGTAAATGGTAATGATACTGTATATGAACTAGACTATGTGAGTGGAGGTGTAAATGGTAATGATACTGTATAGGAACTAGACTATGTGAGTGGAGGTGTAAATGGTAATGATACTGTATATGAACTAGACTATGTGAGTGGAGGTGTAAAAGGTAACGATACTGTATATGAACTAGACTGTGAGTGGAGGTGTAAATGGTAACGATACTGTATATGAACTAGACTATGTGAGTGGAGGTGTAAATGGTAACGGTACTGTATATGAACTAGACTATTTGAGTGGAGGTGTAAATGGTAATGATACTGTATAGGAACTAGACTATGTGAGTGGAGGTGTAAAAGGTAACGATACTGTATATGAACTAGACTATGTGAGTGGAGGTGTAAATGATAACGATACTGTATAGGAACTAGACTATGTGAGTGGAGGTGTAAATGGTAATGATACTGTATATGAACTAGATACTGTATAGGAACTAGACTATTTGAGTGGAGGTGTAAATGGTAACGATACTGTATAGGAACTAGACTATGTGAGTGGAGGTGTAAATGGTAATGATACTGTATAGGAACTAGATACTGTATAGGAACTAGACTATGTGAGTGGAGGTGTAAATGGTAACGATACTGTATATGAACTAGACTGTGAGTGGAGGTGTAAATGGTAACGATACTGTATATGAACTAGATACTGTATAGGAACTAGACTATTTGAGTGGAGGTGTAAATGGTAACGATACTGTATATGAACTAGACTATTTGAGTGGAGGTGTAAATCTTGTAGTAAATCTGGTGAACAAAGTGGCAGATGAGTTCTAAAGAATTCAAGTCGTTCAAACATCGTCAAAAAGGTTAAACTTTGTGATTGTATATATAGTAAATCACTTGAAGTCCGTAACATAATTCACAGCAATAAACATTCAAAACAGGAAACTATTAAAGACACTCTCACCCCAGAGCCTTTCTCTCTCATTTTTCTTGGTACAGAAAGCATAGCGTAATAACCACGTCACATCGATTGTTCACAGACCGACAGTCGACATGGTAACGATAGTATAGTAACAGTCGAGTTGTGGATTTATTAAGATTCAAGCATGATGGAACAGTGTCACAAACACTGATTTACACGTACGGCGTGTGAATATATGGATGTGTACTTGTATGTATGTATGTATGTATGTATGTATGTATGTATGTATGTATGTATGTGTATGCATGTATGTGTATGTGTGTATGTGTGTATGCATGTATGTGTGTATGTATGTATGTATGTATGTGTGTATGACAGTATGTGTGTGTGCATGGTGGTGGTGATGCGATTATTGAGAAGAAGAAGAAGAAGAAGAAGAAGAAGAAGAAGAAGAAGAAGAAGAAGAAGAAGAAGAAGAAGAAGAAGAAGAAGAAGAAGAAGAAGAAGAAGGAAGGAGGAGGAGGAGGAGGAGGAGGAGGAGGAGGAGGAGGAGGAGGAGGAGGTGGTGGTGGTGGTGGTGGTGGTGGTGGTGGTGGTGGTGGTGATGATGATGATGATGATGATGATGATGATGATGATGATGATGACATATACAACCACATCCATCCAGTCCGCCAAAAAAAAACCAGGTCGGTGCATTTAGGCTAACCGTAATGCTGTACTTCCCATAGTCTACGGTTGGGTTCATCTCACGGTTCAAAAGTCACCCGGGACACTATATTTCTCGTGTTTTAGTAGGTGTTTTGTTACCCAAGGATATAAACGTTTTCGTTGTTACGAAAAAGATTAATTGATTAAGTCATGGGTTTGGTATGCTGATTTACAGTTTTTCTTTTAAGTTTTTATCTCGCACACCATTTTAAAGCAGATTTCGGATGCGGAACGATCCATTGAAACTTGTTGTAGCATCTGAATATAGCCTGCACACGGTTTGATGTATGGAATGAAGGTTTAGGGTTAACGTACTGTCGTTGAGTTGTCTGGTTTATTCCCATTACTATACGGGGTAGGCAAGCGGCTTGTGACATGTGCAGCTGCAGTGTACGACAAAAGTAAAGTAAGTTACGAACGTAATAGATAGATTATAATAGACTTGATCATAAAGTTCTAGGATTAAGAAGTACGGGACACAGCTAGGTAAACATAGCCTACAATGATCTCATTACATTTACGCCTAAAAAGTTGAAGAAATGTTTCTTAAAAAACCTGATTTTTATTTTCATGTTTTACGATTTAACGAAAATACCCCTTTCACACCCTCAACTCCCCCTCCCTATGGCACCCCCTACTCATGAGTGTTGTTCCTGTTTTGTTGGTTGTTGTTATTGTTATTCTTCTCCGCGTTGTTATCGTTATCGTCCAAAAGGTGCTGACACTGGCTGTTGATGTTTACTGTTGTTTCCATGGCTACGTATTGTGTTCTGTGAGTACACCTCGACAGGTGATTTTTCACTTGCTACAGTTTATTTTGGTGGTGTCATTGTCGTCAGTAGCGATGCTGGCAGGAAGCCATGGTAGTGGTAGTACAGTGCGGGGGTGGTAGCGAAGTTAACATGGTTAAGGTCTTTAAATGTCGAACGCCGGGATATTGCCGAAGTTTTGTACACTATTAGACATTAATAACACTCGACAAGGGTTACGAAAGCTGGTAATAAATTAATTTGCACGGCTAAGATAGAATGGATGGGATTTTTGTTTTGCTTTTTCACCCGTCACACTCCAACCACATAGGTTACCCTCAGTGTGTCTTATTTAGACTGAGTGCACATATAAGAAACCATGAAGGTTTTTGGCGATAGAGATAACGTCTATGGTTTGGTCGAAGAACTAGACTCAGCTGAGAGGCGCAAAGCCAGTCTCTTTCGTCTCTTTTTATCTTACTACCAAACCAGAGTGACGATATAGTTTCAGTTAGACGGCTCGATTTTGTTACGTCTCGCACAAAGTTTTTTTTATACATTACAAATTAAGTAAAACAAAATACAGACACTGATAGCATGTAAGCATATAAATTTATGCATTTTATTTCACTGTGATTACAAAAAAAAACATCACTGTCAGGAAGATTTGAACACAAAACTGTTTCTTTGTATTCACAGTGAGATAAAATGTAATATTTCATGTGCGTGCGAGCAGGGCCTGTATTTTGTTTATGTAACCTCGGACCACTTGTGTAACTCATAACAACAACAAAAGTTGTATGGGATATAAAAACAACAACTTGCCACCTAATTGAAATAAGTGTTTCTGGGTACCATTAAAATACAAAGCCATGAACATCTGAAGTTGCTTTAGAAATAAATAAATAAATAAATAAATAAATAAATAAATAAATAAATAAATAAATAAATAAACAAACAAACAAACAAACAAACAAACAAACAAACAAACAAACAAACAAACAAACAAACACATATACATAGATACATACATACATACATACATACATACATACATACATACATACAAACAAACAAACAAACAAACAAACAAACAAACAAACAAACAAAATAAAGTAAACTGAATGTTAGAAAACAGTTATTATTGTAAGGAATTAATGGGGTACTAGTGCATCAAATCTTTGGTGTAGAGAACCGTCAATAGGACTTTCTCAATGGTTAAATATGTTGTCGACGCGTCACAAACAATGATGTATCCGTTGCCAGCAATACCATTTCTTGACATGCAAATTTCTGCATCCAAGTATGAAATGCAATCCAGGCCGCTATGCATGCTAGGAGATAACGACCACATTTTAATTTCACTGATTATCATATCTATTGGAGGCAATTTGACAATTTACTGTTTTGTTTTTTGTTGTCATAGTGACACGGATGACATACTTTTGACATGGCCCTAGGCCTTGCACAGAAGTAAATGAAGCGAGGAACATTTATCAGCAAATGCGGATTGTCTATAACGTTAACAGGACACTGGGATCAGTTCTTTCTTCATTTTGACGCAGATCAGACAAGTAAGAATTTTTTCACTTGTCTGTGATTTTGATGATTAAAACCTACGTCTACAAATCCATGCTCTGTAATAATACATCATCGAATATTTGTAGTGGTGTAGAGGTAAAGTTTATTATGTTACATCATTACAATTAATTCAATTGGGTGTAATTCATTACGTAGTAATCATATGTCGCTTTACTATACACACCATTCTGATTAAAATCTGATGTGTTGAAAGCGGCTATATGACTTTATTTACCTCTGTTTCAATCGTTTTGTGTCGTTTGTTTTGTTCTGGGTGGGAAGGCGGCGATCACCCAGAACAAAACAACTTTAGGACACAAAACGTGGAAATAGCCGCTTTCAACTCATCAGATTTTAATCAGATTGTATACACACATACGTGCGTATCTGTATATAAGACAGTCAGACGGACGGACGGACGGACGGACATCCAACAAGCCGCTGAGCAAGCCAGCAAGCAAGCCAGCCAGCCAGTCAGACAGCCAGCCAGCCTGACGGAAGAAAGGGCGGACGACCGGACGACCGGACGGACGGACGGACGGACGGACGGACAGACAGACAGACATACATACAGACAGACGTACGGACGGACAGGTAGACAGCCAACGCTGTGACAAACCTGCCAGCCAGGCAGACATTACGTGGGTTCGACTTTTTTGACTCTCACTTCCCTGCTTCCGAATAGCACCCCCAGTGGTCAAAG